>NW_022730884.1:319886-338447 GCF_011630105.1 Anneissia japonica | reverse complement strand
TATATATATGTGTGTGTGTGTGTGTGTGTGTGTAGGTGTATGTGTGTGGGGGGGGGGTGTGTGTTTGCTGTTATGCGCTTTCAAGAAACCGGAAGTGTTTTCCTTGTGACAGGTTGACGTAAATAAGACCATTTTGACGACTGTGTCAAAGTCTAGTGTAACTTGAGATTTCAAAATTGAAAGAAAAACGCTCAATAAAATTTTAACTGTTCTCTAACTAACAAGTATGATT
Organism: Anneissia japonica; assembly: GCF_011630105.1. Lineage (NCBI taxonomy): Eukaryota > Metazoa > Echinodermata > Crinoidea > Comatulida > Comatulidae > Anneissia > Anneissia japonica. The sequence goes on along the minus strand of NW_022730884.1, from coordinate 338,215 downwards.
GCAACTTCGTCGAAAATATTCAGAGAAAGGATAAGAAATAATTATCACCCTTGAAATTATTGTGCAGTACCGACCAGCGATGAGAATCAAATTATGCCAAGGGCTGATGATCACCTCAAATCACCTTATTTTGCAAGTTCGCGCTCCCAGCTTATCATCGAGCCACACTTTACCTTTCACCCCCACCGCCGCCCTATCTCAAGAATTCCTGATGATGACAAAATTATTGTCGAAATATTCAATCCCAACACGATGGCGTGCATTTCATTACTTGGAGTTTGTATTATACTTTCTTAATTGAGAATATTCAGTGGGGCTGATGAGAAATTATGCTAAATCATGCCAAATTTTCCTGTGGCATATCTAGGGAGGGAGTGACCCCAAAAATTCTCGCCCCCAATGAAAGTCACGGTCACATAGTCAAAAATCACCACAAATTACCTTTTTTTTTCGCGAGCTCGCGCTTCCACACCTATACATCGAGCCTCCCTTTACCTTTCACCCCACTCTACCCCATTCCAATTCTCCAAGATACACCATTGATGTCGGGAGTGTAGAGAAGGGGAAAGCTGATTTTTCCGACTGGAAAAAGTTAATGCCATCCCAAAACCATCACAGAGGCCCGGCGGAACTCCCCTGGGCAAGAAACAATTTGGCAATTTCAGGGCCGTCGGAAGCGCACCGGCCGCACCGGCTATGGCCGGACCACTTTTTCTCAATTCCATTACTTTCTGAAATAAATATATAATGATAATTATGAATTATACGAATGTACGCATCGCATTGACTTACGATGGACCTGAGATAGAGGGTACAGTATCTAGCTCACTTCCGTTAACTTTCAGTCTTGTATCTGTTCCCGCATGGGGTTGGAATAGGGGTAGTTGCTTTGCAGCACATTTTCAAAATTTACAGGTATGAATTTATACACCAACTTTACCCCTTGAGGGGGCGGGGGATTGCTAGATGAGATTTGTGGGCATCCACAATTTATACTTTTAGACCACAATATTAGGGAATGTCAACCGCAACTCGATTGGATTTAAAGATCGTTTAGTCTCACGACCTCGTCGCGGCGCCGGACGAAAGATGGTGGGGGATGTCCAGGTTTGTAAACGGGTGTGGTGCTCAACAAAATTAACCATCATCACAGTGCGATGAAAAGCAACGATAAATAGATTAAATCCAAACATTTTTATTGATATATACATTACTACGAGAACAACCAACTTTTGTTCAGGGCTTTTTAGCAGTGGCGGTGGGGGGGGACTAAGTTTTCCGACAGGGGGACTTGAACTCGTAGGCTCGAACTGTGGGAAGGGGCTGAGAGGGGGTTCCCCTTCCAAATGAGATTTTCTTTAAGTATAGGAACCTCTGGATTGCCGGAAATGACATGTGTTGGCTCGGTGTGGGCCTATTTTTATATGTTTATGGTTTGACTGCCCGACGATCTCTGTCCGGCGGGGGGGCTTGACCTGTCCGGTGGGGCTTGACCTGTCCGGTGGGGGACTTAAGCCCCGCCCCTCCCCCCCGCTGGCGCCGCCACTGCTTTCTAGTTCCTGGAGTTCAATCGGAGGATCGCTTGCTTTTTGGACTAAAAGTAGCATAGCGACCTAAATTAGACTCTACCAAATCAAAAGCTGATTTTTCCAGGGGATTTTATCCCTGCTGCACCCTGGCCGGGGGCATTTTTCGGTTTGATTCCAGATTGAACTCACGTCACTTTAGTCTGCATTAGTTTCTCCATCACTCTCAAACATGCCAACACCTACATCAACATCATTACCGTTCATCATCATCGTCGAAGTCATCGCCATCGACATCATCATCGTCATCATTATTGTCATCGTAGTCATTATCACCTTCATCATAACCGTCGTTGTTATCATCATCCCCTCATCTTAATTATGATCATCATTAATTCACATTTTTTCTGGGCATCAAGATAAACAAGGTTTAAAGATGTATTGTCTCTTGAAAATGACAAATGATAATTTTGAAATTAACATTTATGCAGTAGCATACATATTTTTAACTTGAGCAAAGAAATTATTAAATTTCAAAAATGTATACCCTTATTTTTAAACTGGATTACAATAAAATAATAAAACACTTCCATTGACTGGAAGTGTTTCTATCATTTTCTTTGTAAAATGACGGGTGAACTTTTTTTAAATACACTAATGTTTATGTTCAAGTTGATAATTTTTATGTTACTTAAAAATGGGCAAGTTAATTTCAAAAAATGATTCAGCGGCATCGTGCCCCTCTCCACTCACTAACTGCATCACCCTAATGTTAGTACATTGTTATTTAATTATTACCAGGGGCGTTCTCTCCATGGAAGTCTACGTGCATGGTCTGTCTGCATGAATATACTGAAGCTTGACTAAAATTAATGTGTAATCGGTATAAGGCCTACTAGACTGGGTTCCAGTCCCTAATCTTTGTCTTTAAATCTATTTTGACACCAATGGCGTCCCATATTACCTATTTGCTTGGCGTTTCATAGTATACTTTTTCTTGGATTTCGCATAAAAGTTTCTCGATATATACCGTCGCTGGTGGCGCTCTCCAAAATTAACTAATACTAGGAAAACCTATAATTAGAGACTTGTGGCAAGTCTAAAGGCCTACCAGAAGCTAACACAGCACTTAACTTATATTATTTCCGGACATTCATAGGCGCCAAACAAGTTGTTTACCAACCATGGTGGGGCTAGATTTGGTATGATAATTATGCTCTCAGACCTCAACTAACTTCAAAATCCTGTAGCTGTGGATAGAGATAGCGGGTTTCCACTCTTCATGTACTACCAAATTTGTCATGTGCCCATACTACCCCCCCCCCCCCCCCCCCCCCCCCTCACTATAATGGCCGGACCCCCCCCCCCCGCACCATCCCTCACTCTAATGGCCGGACCAATTGCAAAATGCTTCCGACAGCTATGAATAATTTGAAAGGCTTTAAACAAGTCTCACACCCTGTAAAAAGCTTTTTTCTCCCAGCCTGGAAAATCCCCTTGACCGAGAAGGGGGCTCTGAAGCCACTTAGACTCCATTGGTTCCACCACTTTAATGACATACATGATATTGTTCTGGTCATTATGAGAAGCTAGGTAATACATTATTGTTTTGAGGAATATTTACATTATTCCAGTATGTGTGCCAACAAGAACTACAGTAATTGATTTTATTTCATGACATCCATTTGTTTTGCAATAAATTTATATTGAATCTTAAATTAAACGGAACATATTTCTCCCCTTAGTATCAAATGTTTTCTTTTCTTATCTATAAATTACAGTATTTCGAGAAATAATTATGCAACTCAGTTTCAAAATACATAACACACAATTTCGAAACAATATTTAACATTCTATTGGGTCATAAATAGAGCAAATACACAAAAAGGAGAAAATATTCAATCCTTTTAATTGTTTTGATCTCTATCAGATTTATTTTCCAATAAAATTAATTATTATTTTTAATTCGTAAAATTAAGAGAGGCTACACACTGCAGGTAATGAAAAAACAATTTAGTATGAGTACTATTAAATCTTTGTCTGGATACCTCTTACTTTTACTATTGCTTCATACATTGAATATTTGTATTAATATTCATTGTAATGTCATGGTACGAAACTAAAAAAAATGATGCAAGCCACAGTTATCTCGTTTTTCAAACTTTATTTGTTGATCTCCTAATGTTTTACCATATATTATGATACATTTAACTGCTTTAGCAAAAAAAAATAATTAACAAACAATTTATTACAGTATATTAATCGCCAGTAAATTTAAGGGTCAATGCATAAGAATACAGTAAGGGCATTATTGTATTTTCTGTTCATTGCCATGAGTAAATTTCCTTACGATTAATATCGAAACGGCACTGGCTTGGTGTACAGGAGTTCTTGCTTCTCCATCAGATGCCAAGAGTATAAGTTTTATAACTCAACATCGAATCAAAACCATGATTTCCAGAATGGTGTTTTTTTTTCTAATTAACGTACTGTAATATACAGGTACATAACGAATGTATAAAATTTGTTGAATATGCTGTATTATCATCCCCACTTAACTTAGGGCTACCAGAAAATGTCCTCTGTTGATTAATGAAAATGAGTGGTGATCACCCAGCTGGAATAACCATTCCAAACAGCTGTAAATAGATACAATTGAAACAGAATCTGTCATAATATAGACAATATAAATAATTTTGTTAATTAAATTTACAAACTAACTTTATAAATAAATTTCATTAATTTACAACATTTTATGTAATTTGTAAATATCAAATATTAATTTGTAAATACACATTTTAATGTTGTTGTGCAATTTCGTAATTTTTAACACTTATATTTGTAAATGCAACGATTTTAGCATTTGGCTACTTTTTGTATTTTTTTATACCTGAATAAAATAAAATATAATATAACATTTGATAAAACTTAATAATCACCATGCACATTAACTTTTTGTAACAAAATTAATTTCTGTACAAAAATTCTTACTGTGAGGTCATGACTGCATCGACAAAGCAAAGTTTAAGACTATTTTTTTAAAGTAGACTTGTACCTACAAAACAATTAAATAAATAGACATCAAACTACCATCTATCAATATTAATCAAAGTCATCAACAATTTTTTACTTGTTTTAACGTATTTTTGTATTTTTTACAGTATTGCATTTGATAAACCTGTAAAATAGTTAAAACAGTTAATAGGCAATAAAATTATACATTATTCTTTTTATTATAAATAGTTTGAAGAACCATGTCCTATCCAAATTCCCATACACAGGGGTACCACCAGCGCAAGGGGGTGGGTTGGGTTAGGGTCCCGTCGTGGAGAGTTGTCCCCTCCCCCGTCGGAGAGAAAGAAAAGCCACAATTTGTCGGGGACAAAAATGCACAGTATATGTATTATTAGACTCAAAAATCGATTAAGTAAGCCTTTGAAACCCCTAAATTGTCATTATTTTCAGGGGCTTCTCCCCCTGCAACACATTCGAGAGGTTTTGAGTGACGTCAGAAATCGCCCACTTTTATTCGTCAGGGACATTTCCTCCTCCCCCCGTTCCCGTCATTTCATGCTGTCCCATAAATGTGTGTAAATGTGAATTATTAATAAATAGGCTAGGGTTAAAAGTCTACCTCCTGAGCAGGTAGAAGATTGTGATACCGAGCAGATTTCCAGATTTTTCTGGATATCTGGCAGAATGTAAATTCCACCTACTGACTGATTAATTGAAAACTAAATAAGTAAGCAGTTACGGTTGTGGAGGATATTCATTTGATTTTTAAATTACGATAAGGTGTATAACTGCACTGTCAATCACTTACACATTTTTAAAACTACTGTAAAGAAAATGACATCCAGTATTTTCCTGAATTCATTTGCTTTAAACACACTTTAGGTTTATATTCAATCTTACTGTGTTTCACTACAAAACAAACAAACAAGAATCATAATAAGTAATTTAAAGACGCACCTTTACATTAACCGGTCTCGTTGGTACCATCGCCATTTAACTAGAGACGCCTGACTTCGTCGCAACACCCCACCAGCAGGCGGTGAGTCATGTTTCGCCTACCACGATAAGCAAATTTCTCTTTTTGCTCTTGGGAAGACAGATGACGCTGCTCCTATTTATTTATTTATTTTTTTTTGGTGATACTGTATTCACTTGTCTTTTGGGCGCTAATGAATGCACTTTAGTACTCCACCTTAACCCTAACCTTAACATTAAGACAGTTAGACTGGAGTTAAGGTTAGGGTTAGGGTGAAGTACTAAAGTGCATTAGCGCCGTTTTTTTAAACACGTAAACGTACCGTCGACCACTCTCGTAGCTTATCCAAGTATTCTCTTCAATTTCGTGTCGCACTTGCGACAGGACAACTTTCCCGTCGGCCTAAGTGTGCTATGCTGTTCTGGGCTTCGCGTGAACTTCTTCATTATGAAAAGCAAGCGCTCTTCTAGATTATGCTAAAGCTTTTCCACAAACAACATCAATACATTCTCAGATGCTCAGATGTTCTCGATATCATTTATACCTCAAATTTCGGTCATAATTCATAACTTGTGCATTCTAATCGTCATATTATTCTTGTCAAATGATTAAGAATTGTATAAAGTACCAACCTACGAAATATAAATCAATTTGTAGACGAGGATTTTTAAGTATGAAAATCCAAACATACCTTATCTTTCATTACAGTGATCGTAGATACTATGCTAATATATAGTGTATATGCTTTTATGCTGGCTGAAAGGTCCGGTGGATGTGGTGAGTGCATACATCTTAGTCGGGTTTATTTATATTATTAATCTATTATTATAATTAATACTGCTATATTTTCATGCACAGTCACTGAATCGATTTACTTTAGCATTAATCACTGAAAAAAAAGTACATTCGTATTCGTTGCTCGATCGTATTGATATTATTATCTCAGATCCTATAGGGTCATTCATATTAAATAATAAAAACATATTATGTATATCATAATCTCTGTAGGCCTATACAATAGCAATAGGGTCTGCAGTGTGGCCTAAAGTACATTTTCCCCTATGGTGGTATAATGTCTTCGAATAGGCACTGCATGGAACTCGTTAATACTATTGTATTAAAATAAAAACAGTTAAAAATACATTAAAATCTTTTTTTTTTCATGGGCAATCAAAACATTCAAGAATAGTTACATCATCATCATCCCATAGTCAAGTTGATCGTTGGGGCACCGTAGATGACCTAGCAACAAGAATAGTTACACAACGTGTAATAAAAGAACAATAGGTCTAACAACTAACAATCAAATCTTCAGTTTATTTATATATTAATATAAGACATAGATGTGAAACTTGTTACTTTTATTGGTGGCGCCAGGATTTGCCCGACGGGGAGATACTAGGTCCCCGACCGGGGGCGGGGGGGGGGCCGCGATGGCGTAGATTCCCCCGACAAGAGCAAAGCGGGTGTGGTCGAGCTGCAGGTGGTCCAGAGGCGAAGCCCCCGAAAAATTTGACAATTTAGGGGTCAAAAGCTTATTTAATCGATTTTAGAGTCTACAAATATGTAGAAAATACATATAATTCATTTTTCTCCCCGATGAATTGTGGCTTTTCTGCCTGACAGGGGGGGGGGAGGGGCTTCCACGCCCCCTCCCATTGCTGGCGCCACCCCTAGCAAACTAGCAATGTGAAAAGTGTTGAAAATGAGTGACAAGAATATCCTTACCCGTAGACGACAACATATATACGATCTGTAGAACACATGCTCGTCTTTCATATTCCTAATTATGTTTATACAAGCTATAAAATAAACTTACGTTTTTTGATAGTTTTAGTAATTTACCATTTTAAAAAGAATGACTAAAAATGTGCTAAAATCTGAATGCTTATAGTAGTGGTACAGTAATAAAATCGTCTTAGTCGTAAGACCTACATTTTAATCGGATTGATAAATTACATACAACTTACATAGAGGCACTAACAGGCAAATGATAACTGATTTTAAAATACAGCCAGTCGGTTGCCGTGATAGCTCTGAGGTCCACATCGTCCTGCTATACTAGAAGTAGTAACACAGTTAATATTTTGCAGTATTAGTAAAGCAACTTAAGTGCGGTATGTTTGCTAATAAACTCTGTACTGTAAAGTGATTACACTAGATGCTAGATGCTCAGTATTCGGTTTTTGAATATAAATTTACTGCAGCGAGTTCTCTGGCCTGATTGGTCAAAATATGCATATAGGGTGCTACGCTCACAGCGGTAACTGAATCTCACGCCAGTAATTAATTTTCTGCTCTGTGATTGGTTGACATTTTCACAGCTCAGAATATTGACAAATAATAATAATTATGATTATCATTACATCGTCATTGTCATTATTATTTTTTAAATATTATCGGCATTTTCCGGTAGCAGCTGGAAAAGGAGAGTGGAGGAAAATTAGATTGGTTTAAATATAATAAATTAAATATAATCTTAAACATAAGATTTAAAGACATGGGGAAAACCCAGAAACAGAAGCGGAATAATAATGCAGTGAATAATATAATTTAAAACGGAAGAGGAATGGGGCCCCAGACATGGTGGGGCTGGGGTGGGTAGTTGGTAGTAATATATATTTAAATCATAATATGCTGCGTAGGCTGAAAATATATTTTTAAAAAAGTACCGTAGTTAAAAGTTAGAAACAGTGCTCATTTGTGAACAAATATAAATATATACAAATAATACATATAATTTAAGATAGATAAGATAAACTTTATTGTCATGATCACAAAACAAGGTGTACATAAAATTTGGTTTCCATGATGATTAAACTATAAATACATATATAATACGGTATGAAATAATATAAAACATAAAGGATTAATTGCACCAAAAATATTATATACATGAAAGACTATAATACAATATACAGAACAATATAAATACTATCTGTGAAGACTTGAGTTGAAAACATGAGTTGAATTATGAATGAAAGATTTCCTGCACCGTGTTGTCTTAAAGGGCGGAGTCTACCTGACATAATCGTTGTTTAATGGGTATGAAATATTTTTCATAATTGTCTTGGCTAATGACATCACGTTTATATATCTCGTCGATAACATTAACATTTCTGCCTATTATTTTACCTGCAGTTTTCATTATTTTATCAAGTTCCTTCTTATATTGTATCAGATTACACAAATAAATGATAAAACACTTAAAATAACATCTCTGATAAAAATGGAAAAGCACCTCACTATTTACTTTGAAGGAATTCAGTTTACGAAGAAAGTACAGACGTTGGTTTGACTTTTCACAATATTTACAGTGTTAGCATTCCAGTTTAATTCACTATCTATCGTCGGCCCTACATATTTACTGTATGTTCTTTAACAGTTACTATTGCTTTGTCATTTATTATAATATTACCAATTACACTTTTCTTCCTAAAATCAAAAGTAATTTCTTTTGTTTTGTCAGTATTTAGAATAAGAAACTGTTCTTTACACCATGATACAAACGACCTAATTGTATGTTCGTACTCCTCTTCACGATTATCATGAATCAAACCAGTAATAATCTAAGTCATCAGCATACTTAACTAAACAAACATTGCTACTTTCGATTCTGAAATCATGTGTGCAAATAGAGAAAAGAATAGGAGAATGGACACAGCCTTGAGGAACACCAGAGACGGAACCTTGGAAGGGGCGGGGACTACTTTTTTGCAGAAATATATAATGTCTATGCAAATTTTTGTATGATCGGCTCCCTCACAATTCATATTCCCATTCATCTTACTAGTGTGCACCCCCCCCCCCACTTTGAAAAAAACGTTCCGTCGGCCCTGTTAGATAAGTGTTCACCTATCCGAATCATCTGTAGTCGTTAGTTAAGAAATCTTTAATCAAAAAAATTAGATGTTGATTAATTGTCACGTCACTGAGTTTCTGAAGATTTTGTTGGATAGTATTGAAGGCAGAAGAGAAGCCGAAGAACATGGAGCGAAGAGGAGTGTGATTTCTTACGATTAGAGTGAATATTATGAAAAAATGCAAGAACTGCATCACTAACTCCGTTCTTACTCCTATACGCAAACTGATATAGATCAAGTAACTTACATTCATTTAACAGAAAGTGCTTTACAACAGATTGAACACTTCATAATAATAGAAGTCATAGTAAAATACTGTAGATAATGTCATATCTGCTTTGTCAGCTACATAAGATATTTTGTTCATAATATTTTTCAATGTAACAGGGCCGTAGGCACGAGAATTGAAGCAGGTTGCAAGCGAAGAGCACTGAGGCTGGGGCCAGGGGCCGCCAAGGGCCCCCGGTCGGAGTTCAGGGTCCTGAGGCCCCGAGAAAAATTTGCTAATTTTTCCATTGTATTAGACCGTGGGTTGAGGATCGAAAACGTTCAATTCTGTGACCCACCAATCCGGGCTACCTGGCTTTTGCACAAAAATGTCAATACTAATAAATTGTAACATATAATTTGATTGTCGGCAATCGTGAATTTGGTGAAACTGTAACCAAAAATGAGAATTTATATCAAAAGTTGCTACGTAACTATAGCCAATCAGAAGACGACTAACAATAAAGTTTGGCTTAGCTGCAAGGCCCTCAGCCAATCACAAACTACCTTCTATGCCATTTGTCCGATGTAAATAGTAAACAACACACTCCACTTGCAAGTATGGCGTTGGACAGAAGTTCTTCAAATGATAAATCTGAGCCGGTTTCAGGCATATTTTTGTGATACATGTTGTAAGAACCTAGAGTATGGTTGTGTTATTAAGCGTAAACAGCTTAAAGAAATTTAAGGATGTGCAACTCTGTGGAAAACAACAAATACGAGTCCTCAGTAAGGCATATTAAGTTTCCGTCGAAGCTGATGACGAAGAAGGGGATCTCAGGGATGGTGGTGCAAGTAGTAGTAGTCAAAATTGCACCGAATCTGTTTAAAGGTACATGTGTGGTTACATATAACGTTAAAAATGGTATGGTATGTTTTACTTAATTGAGAACTAAGCGTCTCTCTATCACACCACACACACACACACACACACAGACATGAAGCCCTGTCTTTTCCTCAAACTGGGGTACTATCGACAGCAAAATAACCACAGAGTATTGTGAATCAAATACGATGATGTTATATTGTAATAAGCATATTGAGACAATAATGTTGGCAATGAATCGACCCAGCATAAACAACTGACGAAAAAAAAAACGATTCCAAATAGAATCAAAATATATTATATATTTACAGGAATTTCCTGTCTCATTCAAAGTCGATGAACATTACTTCTTGCCCTTCCTACTATGCATATGCAGGCCTCGATAAGTAATACAATACACATTCAGTACAGCACGGTCGACTTTGGCTTAAAAAACTACGGTATGACAGTCGACAGAAGACGGGAAATGCAATTTGCTACCTCTAAAATCTTACAATTATTACCAATGTATTTTATTTAAAGGCTGGTATACTTATATCATATTGAAATATTCCACTAAAACCGGAGAACTTTCGTCCAAATTGCTACACATTGTCACTTTCCTCGCGACATTGTTTACATTAGTCGTTTGTGATTGGCTAATAGCGTCTCATCAATGCTTAACAGGTATGGTAAGTGTGCTGTGATTGGGTACTGCTTTCGTGAACGACATTATTTTTTTGAAGATAAATTCTCATTTTTTGTTACAGTTTCTCCAAATGTACGATTGCCGACAATTATATTATGTTTCAATAAAATAGTATTGACATTTTTGTGCGAATGCCAAGTAGCGCGGATCGGTGGGTCACAGAATTCGTAAACTAAGCCGATTTTGGAGCCTCAACCCACGGTCTAATACACCATGTTTAATAATAATCTGTAGTAGTAATCTAATACATAGTTAAGTTTAAAAATATTTTTTATAAAAAAATATTTTAAACTAACGTCAGGGCTATGATGCAGCAAAACAATAAAAACAATTAAACAGGCAGGTATTCAAGAGAAAGCTTGTCACTCATTGCATTGTTGTTATTTTAGTATTTTGCCTTTTGACATTGACAAAAATTTAAGATTAGACCTATGAACGAAAAATAAAATTGCTAAGGTACACTTTCAATCAATACATGCAGGCGCGAATCCAGACCTTCGCGCCGTTCGCCATGGCGAAGGTCAGGGTGAGAGATAAAATGATATTTTTAAAAATATAAAGTGATTGCATTGCCTGGTAGTCTGGCAAAGTCCAACTCAAACATTTTTAGTGAGCACTCAATATGGAGGCTTTCAGAAGAGTTGGAAATACTGGTGAAAACTGCCGAATTAATGATATAAGTGCGAATCTTGTCAATTTTCAGGAAAAAGAAGTTGCAAAGAACTTGTGGAAAGGGGAAACGCTTGGGAACGCTTGGCTTATTACCTAACTGCTTCTTGGCAACCTGAAAAGACGTATTACTCTGAACGTTGAAGCTTATAAGCAGAATAGTCAGCTGTCGTCCTGGATTTACGTCATTTACGTTCGGATACTCTGCTTTCCTTTTTGCTTCTCTGCAGCCATCATCATACCAAGTAGACGAACCACAATCTGGAACGGTAGCATGTTTTAGAGAGGCAACCTCATCCCTTAATTTTCAAGTACAACACACAAATTAAAGTTTATTTTCATGGGAAAGAAGAGATAAATTTCACGACTTTAACTCAGGGTTCCGCAAACTTTTTACTTCACGGCCTATTTACGATTTCAGGCACCAAACCGCGGCCCAGCAGCCCAGCCGCGCCAGGGACCACCATACCAAATCCTGGCAAGAACTTTTGATCATGAAGCCGCCATGTATATACAATTTGTTGACATCATTATCTGTTCTCTCAGTGGGCCCGTTCGAGCGAAAAAATATCCGTGCGATTTACCAGTTAATTCACCGGTACACACTTTCTAAAATCGCTTGGACGCTAGTCTAATTACCTTACCATCTAGATTATCCGCGACAATTTTGACCACCAAAATGCTAGGTAGAATACCGTGTATGGAATGACCATGGAGCCGGAGGCGATGATAAATCAACCTTAATTATTTTTCCAAATGTTTTGTCCACAGCCTAGCGCGAAATTCAATAAGTTACCGCCCAGGCGTGGTTGCAGCTCTCCTTCGCCTCCTCACACATGCACGACGAAATCTAAATTTAGTAGCATAGCTACGCGATCGATTTGTAGATAGATTTACCATTATTCGGAGAAATAAACTTGAATAAACTAGCCTACGTACAGATTTTAAAGCAGCCATTATAAGTTATTGAGCTACATTATCGTTCCGTTGTGCCGCGCTGTGTGTACGTGGGCCGCAAGGAGGTACACCTCCTTGGTTATAGCATGGAGGTATATATAGCAGCAGTAGCAAGTAAACAAAGAATGGGTTGTTGACCGTGGGATAAGTTTAAATTTACCTCCGGAATAGTTTCGTTACACGTATTTACCGCGAGCTAAAACTTGCTCGAACGGTCGCCCACCCGCTGAGTGCTCAGCGCGATTACCCGGTGAAATAAATGGAATACGGTTGGCGTTTTTTGCTCGAACGGGCCCAGTGATAAAATTTTATTGTATACAAATTAAATATTATTTTATTAAATAAATAATACCGTACATTATGGTCAGGTTGCTAGCGAAGCGCGTGCACTGATTGGGCCTAGGGGGCCGCCAAGGGCCTCAGGTCGGGGTCCTGGGGCCATTAAACTGTACGGTATATTATTGTAAACTATTAAACTGTAATATTATTAACATTAAGCCATTAAACTGTAATATTATTAACTAACCCCAATCACCACACATAACATAAAACATGTACATATCGAAATTATATGTTTAATCTTTCCTCGTCGGTGCTTGCATAAAACGTGATTTGGATCTAACATGATGATATTGATGAACAATCGAAATTCTCTGTACAATATTATGCTAAACATTTACAGAGTGGACTTCCTTATGTTGTGGTCATATTACTGTAATATTATTATTAAAGAAGTCTATTCAACAAACATCATAAAAATATAGGCCTAGGCCTACATATCAAAGTTATCAGGTTAAAGTTCACATGTCGGTGCATGCATAAAACGTAATTTCCTAAAATTTGGATATCTGAGATTGACAGACAAAATTCTCTATACTATATATACTAATTTAACGAGTGAACTTCTAGAAAATATATATATGTATATTGAGATACGCAAAGTATAGTAGGTTAGAAGTTTAAAGGAGAGGACTTCCTTATGTTGTGGTCATATTAGACTGTAATATTAGGACTATAATTAAAAACCATTCAGCATAAACATATCAAAATTATTAAGTTAAACTTTCTACTTCGGTGGATGAATATACAGTAATTTTGGGATATAATATGAGATTTACATAACATTTGAGAATTTACTGAATATAAAATCTTAAATATTTTACATTTTATTCAGTGATCTATCAGAAATACGGGGATTGGTTATACTGTAAAACCTTCAGAACAGCGGCTTTATTAAAAACTATTTTCTCTATGATGAAACGTCTCTTTGTTATTTTTTTTTTTCAATTTGTGAGTGGGTTTCGCTATGATTTGTTTCAGACCAGCAGAGTCAAAGAGGTGGCAAAAGTGCTTAGCATTGGTGTAATTTGTATTGTCAACATGGATGTAATCCCCAGTAATGATAAAATTGGAGCTTAAGGTATATCGCTCAATAAGTGAGCAAATTTTTCACTAAACTTGGAATAAAGTGTTGAAGGTGGCTTATAAATAGCCAGGAGAGATATTCTAAAAAACCTGTACGGATGACAGATTCCCACCACTCGAAGGATTGGAACTGGACACATGAGCTAGAGACAGATCGTAGGCCTACACGTTATAGCACTGCTAGTCCGCCACTTCTCCCAATTTCTGGTAAAGGAGTGCAAGTTATAACTCTTGAGTGCACAAGCTTCAATATAATAATTCTTCATGAGCCAGGTCTTAGTAACCGCGCTGATATCAATGGAATTATCAAGCAGTTACTGGCAAAATGCTATTGATTTGTTACACAACGAATGGGCATTCCACAAGACGCAAACGTTTCCAAAATGGAAGAGAAAGGTGGTTAGGAATAGTAGTGGGAGAAGTGGGATGTGTAGGCATTGTCGTAGAAGATTACTTGTTAATACACTTGGTACGCCTTCCACAAACCCCGGAACTGTCGCAAAATCGTTATATTACACTCTGAACACGGATTGACGAACACGGCTTCTCTGATGTGTGTAGTATAAACGGTCTGGATTACAGTTCATTACAATACCATCTGGACAAAAGGCTATTTGGCGAACTCGCCAAACTTGCCGTGTTGGAAGTACCAACTTGTAGCCTCCAGGCATAAGTTTGACCTCTCTTGAAACAGTGGGTGGTAATTCGATCAATAGCTTTCTTGCTGTTGAAAGGCGCTAACAAGATGGGATGGGCTTATATAATAGGCCTACAACCAGAATGATATAAGAAAATAATTATTGTTAATAAGGCCGTTATTAAGCAATAATTTTATATCTTAATTTACTGCTGAGAAAGCATAATATATACCTTTCACGAAAAGAGTCTTTTCCGAGGCTTTCTTATCCGCCGAAATCATCGTGATACGCGCCGGAGTGCTGCCAGTCTACCTACAGTATACCCTATACTGGGCCTACCTTCACTTCTTCATTTGATTAACTCACCAACAGGGCCGCTTCAGTGCTTTTGTTTTATAAACACTAATCTTTTAATTAATCCTTAGAACAAACAATAATACATCTTTTTAACGCCAACAATCTTCTGATCTGCCCCATTAGCTGCCTATTTATCGTGAGACGCGGGGAGCTAACTATAGTTTATTTACCTCCCATGGATTTTTTTTTCTATCCAATACAATGTTTTGCCCTGTACCAACTCATTTCTTCTTGCTACTTGGCTTGGTTCGGACGAAATTATTAAACTTTGTAAACAAATGCCATGCTGACTTCGACCTTCCGTCCCACAAGGCTTTTCGCGAGCTACTTCACTTCCTGTCTAATCCGTGTTCAGATTACATGTATGAACGTAAACCTAACGCGGATCGGCCGCTGGCAATGAAATACGTTACGTAACGGCAGATCCGTATTTCTAGCAAGTGTGTAATACAAACACGACCACCTTCTTAACACTGAAATCTATGGGACAAACGCTGGCTTTGCCGTTGGAATTAAGCTACAAAAGTATACTCTTATTATAGATTAAAGGTGGCTGAGAACTACTAAGGGTAGGCATAGAAGTCAAAGAAGTGGTAATCAATTGGGCCTAGGGTTAGGCCAAGGGTTTCCAGATAGTCGACAGATTTCACGGCCAAACACACGCCATCTCACGGCCAAATTCGGCCAAACTTTTTTTCAATATCGGCCAAAATTCGGCCAGATTTTATTCCGATTAGAAAACAACAGTGGGTATTCATTTGAAATACTACAAAAATTACACGAAAATCACCGGCCATTCGTTTGAAATTGAAGAAATTAAAATGATATACACAGAACAATGCTAAACTTTCACGGTTTTTCTTCTTTTAATTAATCTATCACCATAAAATACATGCCCAGCTACATCATAATATTAAGTAGCCTAGGCCTATGTTCTTTAGTTGCTGGCATGTAGGTCAGTTCAGGGTAGAATCCAGAGATGTCCGAAAGGGGAAGGAGCCGGGGCCGAAAAAAAGTGGGGGGATGGTAAAGGGCGAAAAGTGGGTCCGATCGAGATAACGCCATCTTAGAGGAAATTTTTGTTTTCTAGACGCCCGAAAATAACCTGATGCGTTTGGGCGATGAATTTTTCTTTTTTTTTTCACCACCCCCGCCCCCACCCCTAAACCCTCCTCTGCTATTTAAAATCACATTATTAAGATTTATCTAAATTTGATTTAAATGTATTAAATATTAAGGTAGATTGTACTTGATCTATAGAAAAATGTTAAGGGCCTGTTATACGCAAATCCGTGTCTCTCTTTATTTAGGATGAATTAAGTTACATACAGTAGGTAACACAAACTGGCGTTAAAACAAACCTATAAAAACTTTAATAAATACTTTTATCTTTACTTTCTAAATTCGCCTCTGAATGTTATTGCTGCAGTAATTAAAGCAATAAACCAATGTTGCTATCAGAGTTATCTTCTTCATTTGAACTTAAAAACTAAACTAAAACCAATTATTTGTACATTTGCATTTGTTTTGGTTGTTCTTCTCTGTTGTTGTAAAGCGCCTCAAGGTTGTGTCCGTGAGGCGCTATATAAATCCAGAATTATTATTAGGCCTATTATTATTCATTCCCATATGCAACTCCGGAGTAACTTCGAAGAAGTCTCTGCAACACTTGCTTGAAATTGGACGTGCCATCGGACCCGAATGATCACATCGAGCATTTATATATGGCGCTCTACATAAAAAAAAAAACACTGCAGCACCTAGGGCTATATAAAATTCAAATGGGCAATAATAAATTAATTAAAGTACAGTATTTAATTTATATTCAAAAGAGATAGAACCTCCACTAGGATGTAACATATACAAAGACACACAATATGGTACAAACTTGCATTGAACTGTCTTCATAAAGCTTAAACGAGGATAAACTTCATAAAAAATATATATTTCATCCGAACAATTTAAATTATTAAATGTAACTGTTATCTTTTAAATAAACTCTCTTACGTCAAATCGGCTAAAGGGGGAACTTAGATTAAGTGTTTATTGCAAGTACAAACAAAGGTACATGATTAGAATCAAATAATAAAAGCTAACAAAAACAACATATCCATTGAAAACAAGTCTACGTTATATTAGGCCTATATTTAAAAAAAATGTAAACTTTTCAAAAATTCGGCCAAATATAGTTTGGCCGTGACTTTTCCAACGTTACGGCCAGGCAAATTTTTATACGGCCGGATTTGAGGAACCTGGCCGTCAAAAAGGCCAAATGGCAACCCTGTTTAGGCCTAGTCCAGTATGACTGAGATGCTAGGTGGCTAGGGGTAGCGAAGAGTTCTGGCTGTCTATAAAAGTAAGTAAGGAAAATCTTGCTTACCATGAAAGGCCAAAGGGCCTAGAAAATTCACCTTATTTGAAAGGAGTTCAATACCAAACTTAGTAAAACGATGAAATCATCTACTACACATGGTAAAGTAGAGGCCAGAAACATGAGAAGATGAGTCACAAGGTGAGTTAATAGTAAGGTTAGAATATAGACCAAATATTCACAGTAAGCACTAAAAAACTGCTGGTGTGAGCACTCGACAATCAACGATGCTTTTGGTGACGATCCAGTTTAGGGTGTAAATTTAAATTAAATTTCGAACGTCCCAGACCAAACTATCTAAAAAAACTTACCAATGGATCTAAATGAAACTTTTACAAATAGCAAGTCATGGTGCAATTAGGAAATTACTAAATTTTGATGACGGTCCGGTGTAGGGTGTGGATATGAGGACCACTCAAAAACTGATTCACTAATCGAAATAGAATTTTTAGGAAAGTTTTAACTAGAAAGAAATTAATAAATTTTGTTGACTATCTAGTATCAGGTGTGAATTTAATGGTCATTTAAAGTGCAAACGTCCCAGGCCTAAATATCTCAAATTAAGTTATCAGTGGATCTAAATGAAAATTTTCAGAATAGTTTGTCGTAGTCGAAGAAAGAATGATTAAGCTGCTTCAATAACGATCCAAAATAGGGTGTTGATATGAATACCATTAAAAAATGTCCCGGGTCAGATATACCAAAAATTGATTTACTGATCTGGAAAGTGTAATTGAGAGCTATGCTACAT
>NW_022730884.1:318873-319624 GCF_011630105.1 Anneissia japonica | reverse complement strand
AAAATATAGTAAAAACTGGATTGCACCTGTCTCTTATACACATCTGAGTGAGGGTGCTCAACCGGTTGGGAGCAAAATTAAACAAAGTAGACAAACTAAGAATTCCATAAGTATTTATTACTACAAATTTGTTTCGTATGGACAGTTGTCAAAAGCTGCCCACACTCATCAGGTAATATATAATATAATACTGTGTAACGGTAATGGAACTCAGATAAATAAAATGTTGACTTCAGAAACACTAAAATTTATTGAAACGCATATTTCGGCTATTCCTGTGTAGTCTTTGTCAACGCTTGACACAAAATCAACATTCTGAGAAGTCGACATACTATAAATTTAACTATTAATGATATATGTACAGATAAATAGTGATAAGGGAAAACAGTTAATGATGTGGTGGACACTCTTCGAAAGCATTACTATAGTTATTAGCTGATGATAGTTGAAAGGCTATAACATAGGGCTAGGATTTAAAATAAAGAAGCTGCAAATATGATATATTTATAGTATTATTGTATTAGGTATATAAATTTGTACAGTGCATCTTAAGAAAATGATAGGATAAGCTCTCCAGTAATATAAGCTAAAAGGATAATAAAAATGGTATCAAATAATTTTAAAAATATTAAAAATTGTTTTAAAACAAACAAATAAATAGTAATATTTATTCTGGTTTATTTATTTTAATCTGTTTCAAATTTATATGCCTACTTTTATTTATTTCTTATTTATCTTTGTTTCAAAAACA
>NW_022730884.1:317674-318807 GCF_011630105.1 Anneissia japonica | reverse complement strand
ATATACAGAAACAACTTCAACTGTAAAATTTAAATTTAAAAACAGTGATTTATCGATAACTCGGATATTTCTGCCACTCCTGTGGCCTTCATCAGCGAGATTGATAAAAAAAAAAATAAAGGTAACAGTGAGCAAATTAGGAATACAAATATAAATCATGGAACTTAAACTCGTAAAATTATTGACCTATTAGGAATGCTGTGTAAACAATATCTATGTATACTAAGTACCTATAATCAAGATCTAAAGGTATGAATTGCAGAGACGTGACCCGTCAAGTAAGCTATGTATTGTATTAACCAGCTCAATAAATACAAGATAGTTCTTTCAGTAAAATGCAATCATAAACAGTCTATTAGTACCTGAGAATTAAGCCTGCTGAATGTGGCCTAATACTCTAGGCATGGGCCTGTGAAAATACGTCGATGCGTGCATAAAAACTAATGTATTTGGAATTTAGATATAACGTGTGTAATGAGATTGAAAATGCATTAAAATTCTCTGCAATTATCGATGTTAAATATTTATTCAAAATAAATATTTACATTAAAAGCGTGTACTTCCTTTTGATTTAGGGAAGTATATATTAATATTGGCCTGCAGTGTTATGTTTATACGTTTGGTGTTTATTTTGTGTTTATGTAAAACATAACATGCATACTCATAACAAAGTTCAACATTTAAATAAACTAATCATTTATTGTACAAACACTACAAACCCTAACTTTGTTTTGTCTAAAGCGGTTGTTAATGTTATTATTTCATTTACATATTGCAGTGTACCATACCAAACAAGTAAGTAAATCAGGTCAGGCACATTTTTTATCTTTTATTAATGTTAATTGTCTCATGTGAAAAATAAAAGATCAGACTTGAATGTCGAAGATGAATGGTCGGATGATAGGCCTAAAATTATAATTTATTTTGTTTGACCGTATTTTTAAATTCCTTTAATTAAATAAAAAACTGTCAGCCAATAATTTTACGTTGACAAAAGATGGTAAGATTCTAGTAAAAAAATATAGTAAAAACTGGATTGCACAGTACATGCTAAAATATTGTGATGGATGTACAATAGACATCCCTTATTTGTCACGTATTGGCTTATTTTAGTGATTATTATGGTCACTCTA
>NW_022730884.1:308380-315270 GCF_011630105.1 Anneissia japonica | reverse complement strand
TGGCGACAGAACCGAGGTACAGTATCTTTATATATTTAAAGCAACGGAAAACAGTCTCAGTTATCAATCATCAAAACATCAGTTATTTTCAGGTGAGTGGAATTATGCTTTACAATAGAATATTAATTATATTAAATATATGAAGATGCAAATGTTAATGGTATGTATAATAACAACTTGGTTAATGTAATCCTCAATATAACATCAATTAGCAGGTGAAAGTAATTATGCTATACGCTACAATAATAATATATAACGATGCAAATATTACTGGTATGTATTAATAATTCTCTTAATACTTCACCTTTATATCACTAAAAATATAACAACAGTAACTTCATAACATTAACAATAACTTCATGAAATTTAAACATCATATTTAACCATCACATTATTTTTGTATACCAATACTAAATGTAAATATATCATGGAATAATGATTACAGTATGTGAATGTTTAGTAGTTGTAAACGTAACAATGGTAAACAACAAACTAATAACATATAAAACTGTACAATTTATTTCCAAGTGAAAAACGTATGGTAGATAAAAAAAAACACTTGAGGTGTAGATCGGCAAACAATAAAGAATATACAAGTTAAAACAATAAAGAAGTACTGCATGTTTATCAAAAGGTGTAATTCAACTGAGTACCAAAGGTTCAGATAGTTGTGATATATATGGCATCACCAATCACTCCCTATGACCAATAGGAATTGAGAATTACAGTGGCCTTATTTTATGCCAGGGGATTGAACACATTCCAAAATATGCAGACTGCTTAATCAATTTATTTATTATCTTTCTAAACGACCTTACCATTTGAAGATATATGGTTGTGTTTACGAACTTTCTTCGAAACCGGATAAAGCTGGCGTCACACGGTCAGTTTTTGACTTCAAATATTCATCCAGTGCAAAAATGATTAATGGGGCTTACCTGGTTTTTGTCCCAAGTATGTGATTTTACTGCGAACTTTGCTTTAACTTGTGGTCCCCTTGGGTGTCCGAAGTGATGGGAAAGGAATAGAACATGTCCTATTTTCTACAAGTATTTGACCGACATTTGAAAATCAACAGCCAATCGAAGCGCAGAAAGTTTAGACCTTTGGGAAATAATAGGGATCTACATAGAAAAAGATCCTGTATCAGTAGACCCACAGCATTTTTTTGAGTTTGGTAGAGAAGAAAATACCCCCCAAAAAATGCCAAAAAAAACTCTACAGATTTAATTGAATTGAATATTACCAAGAGGAAGAGTTGTTGTGGAATATAAGAATAAGTGACTAAAAAGACAAAGATAAAAGAAAGGCTGCACTAAATAGAATTGCTCTGAAACTTGGAATTAGTGGTGAGTAATTTGTAGTTATTTATTCTTTCTATATAGGCCTATCAAAGTACACTACATAAAAAATACAACTTAGTTGGCCTACGTAACACACAGTAGCTTGAATTATGTTATGGTAAATTACACAGTACACTGTATACGGTACATTTACAATATAAGTACACATTCCATTTTAGCATTCATTTAATTTCACAGTACCTGATATACAGTCCAAAATTAACAGTTTTCAGACATACTAAAAACAAGAAAAGGCTAAAGTAAAAGAATCCGTTATGTGTGAATTATTGCGTATATGTCTTACCTGATGCCAAAAAAACATAGTCAGTGCAAGGTGCTCCCCTGGTGAAATTGCCTTTCGCATAAGCGTATCTTCTCATTTGATGATTGGAAAGATTTTTTGCAAAATATCATCAAAGGAAAACTTATCCATTCAGAGAAAGTTATTGTATTTTCCCTTATCGCCAGCATCCAACTCTTTTAACAGACCATGATATGCTCCTTATGGTGTACGGTAAGAATGGCCAAGGAAAAAATGGCCCTGGAAAAAATGGCCCCGGAAAAAATTGCCCCGGAAAAAATGGCCCGGTAAAAATGGCCCCATATGATAGGTAGGTAAAAATGGCCCCAATAATCAAATTCTGTATTAAAACTGATTTTCTTGAGTCAATATATGCTTTTTTTTATCTTAAATAATTTAGTTTTTAAAAGGAATCTAACATCAAACAAATTGCCATTTACATTTTACTTTTTGCAAGAATTAATATTCAATGATAAAATATTCAAAGATAAATAAAAAGCCATGAATTACACTTTTTATTTTTTTTCCATTTAAATGTTAAAAAATAGCAACAACATAATCAATAAATCAACATAAATCATGCATTTATTAATACTAAAATAATTTACTTGTGGCCGATTTCACAGTAGAGGAATCACAATTTTCCAGAAAATTAATCTGTGTATTGGTTAACCCCACACACAGTGGGTTAGTATGAACATCAAATTATTATTTTCTTTTTTTTTAGAAAAAGAGAGTTCTAGGTTTAGATGGGGTTTGCAGTGTGTTTAGAGGTTTGTGGTGTATTTGCAAGTATTTTTTCATCAAAAATCTAAATTTTAACCAAAAAATAATTATGTATGTGTTTAATTTTTCTTATTGATATACCAAGTCAGTCAATCACAATTGAATTGTTTGATTTTCTACAGTGTGTTTTGGGAGGTTTGTGGGATTTAGCAATACCACTTAATCCTACCATAATCACCCTACCCTCACAATCACACGCCATTTTAATTCTTAGCATAATTCCCATACCACCTACATAACTATATATAATTCTAAGCCAGTAGTAGGCACTGGGATTTAGTTAGTGATGAGTAAAAACTAAAGTATGCAACTAGATTAGTTGCTTAAATAAATGTATTCCTAATTATTCAGTTTACTTAAAGCAATACTTCTTTGAATAAACTTTAAGCAGACAATTTATTGCTAAGTTTGTGAGAAAGTAAGCCTCTCCCTTTTTCCATACATGAACTTGTGATTCGAACACACAATTGATCCACATGATTTTTAACTACGGTTTATTTGCATTGTTTATAACATGTAAAGTTAATTCATTTGATATTTAACCAAAGTGAAGTTTGTGGTTATCTATGAATTGCATATTTTGGTAGTTGAAGTACTGTATACTGTATGTCATTCCTCTACTTTGTTAGTGAAGTAACGTTTTTAAAACTTTTATTTCTACTATCAAAAAATGTTATTCAATGGCCATTGTTTTTCGATTATCTCTCAGAACATTATTTGCATCTGCTGTAATTGTTAAAAAACAAATGCTTTTAAGAAATTTTTTTTAAAAATCACATATTGATCTCAGTTCAAAGGAAAAAATAAAACTCATTTCTAAATTTACAATTTTCACCTATAAACCTCTTAATTTCACAAAAGAGTGGGTTCTTTTCCAAACAAATACATCCTGCCTAATACTGTGTGTTTAGATTAGATCTTTTACTTTAAACTTTGGAAATTGAGATCATTTTAGATACTATTTCTGTATAAACTAATTTTTTTTCATATTAATGTAAACCTAATGGGTTTTGATAAATTTACTCTTCACTACGGAATTTCCATTAAAAAAAAAGAAAATTAATTAAAAAGACCATAGATTAAAAATAAGTAAGGCGTAACATATTTTTAAGCTATGTTAAAGCATAACTATTTTTACATATGAAATTTAGTAAATCAAATTATTATTTGTGACTTTTATTTATTAAATCAATTAAGAACATAATCTCAAAACAAAATTTAATAACAAGAAAGATCGACGTTTCGGGTCCATCATGGAACCATTCTCAAGATCAAGTAAATTGAAAAAATTAAAAACAAAAATACCAAGCAGTGACAGGAAGTAAGTAATTAATTTACATATCAATAGGGCCTACTGTGTGGAGCCACAGTGGAGCTAAGCAATAATTAGCCCTTCTTAGCAGATTAACTAGATAAACAGTTTGGCTTTGACTGAATCAGTTTGTTTGTTAAGTGTAGGTTTCAGTTCTTTGATCCAAAGCATTTCTTTAAATTAAGCAATCAAAGTTGGATTTGCACTTAGATAAAACCTTGAAATAATTAAAAGTTTCAGTAGCACTAATATAATGATCTTTTAAATGTTGTCCTATGTTACCTTTACTGTGCATAATCATTTCTTATTTAAAATAGAATTATTTAATCAATCAGTAACTTGTGTTTTTAATGATTTTCTTTAAAAAAGATGCTACCCAAGGCGAGACTTTTTTTATACCTTGTTTGACGAACTCGCTGACTATTGTACATTTTACTGTACTGTATATATGTATTCCTACTAAAAAGTTTCTAATACTAATTTAACAGCATCTTAATTTTTAACACATGCAATGTTACTATTTTTTAAAAGTTGCTCTGTAAGTTACAGTATTGTAACAAAAACTAATTTATTTTAGTTCTCAAATATGCATATTCTTTATGTTGATTTATTAATTAAATTTTTGCTACAGGGTACTTTACAGCATTTATTAATTTATTTATTATTAATTTTTTTTTTCTTGAATTTTATAATTGAGGGCCATTATTTATTTCTTGATTCAATTCTAGCTTATACAGTATTTAAATATTTGAAGATTAAAAAAAATATATCATTTCTATTACTGAATTTTTCATTGGGGCCATTTTTACCTACCTGTCATATGGGGCCATTTTTACCTGGGCCATTTTTTCCGGGGCCATTTTTACCTGGACCATTTTTTTCCGGGGCCATTTTTTCCGGGGCCATTTTTTCTGGGGCCATTTTTTTCCGGGGCCATTCTTACCTACATTCATTTTCTACATATATTTGTAATTTCGAATAAATAAGCCTTTGAAACCCCTAAATTGTCATAATTTTTGGGAGCTTCTTCCCCTTAACACTTTTTAGAGGTTTTGAGCGACTTCTGACCACGCCCACTTTTTTTTCGTCGGGGACATCGGCCCACGTCGGGCAAATCCTAGCGCCACCCCTGCCATCCCTAATCACCAGTTGGTCTGTGGCAGGGCAAATGTGTATCCAGTTTCTTTGCTCGAGCCATCTAAGTAGGGGTTTGGGATTGGGCTAGGGTGGCGACGGTGACTCCTCAGAGATTCTGCATATTCATTTCGTTGTGCCATTTTTATGTATTTTTTTTGTTTTGTTTATTTTTTGTGTCATAATATGCGTGTATTATTAGAATTATTATTATACCAGCAGCAGTAGTATATCCTTGGTAGAAGAAACCCTTTTTTTTTTTTTTTAAATTAAACAAAAAATGATATTTATGGCCAGATTTTTAGTGTCAGAGATCAAAATAAGCATTATTAGTATTTTTTAGACAACATTTTCAGAAGGTAAATAGATGCATATTCTGACATTTCAGACCATAATTAAGTTTTCAAATTTAGGAAGATGTTAATTTTTGAAGGTATCTAAAGTCAAATGTCAAAAATATCATATTTGTTAACTTTAGGACAAATGTAAGATAGAAACATTAATTTACGGTATTTACTTCAAAGGTATAAATATATTTTACTATATGTTTTATGAGTTTGAATGAAATAAAGAAACCAAATTCTTTTTAATGAAAATATTAAATAAAGGTTTATGGTTTAATATACTGTAATATATCTATAATCAATCTACCACTATATTTAAATAAAACCTGAAAATAATTATTCAATTTACTTTTATATTCAATACGCAAACCAACAGCAAATGAGATTAGCCACTTACAGGAGGGTAAACAATAAAATCAACAAGAATAAAAAAAATAATCAAAGGCCTACACAATATACTTTAAAAAAAAATCAAAGTTTTACTCTTATTAAAGTAATGAATACAGAGGCTCTTTGTATATTCCCAAGCATTGTATAACTTATCAGAACTTTTATTAATGGGCAATACCATAAAAATCCATAGAAAGCCAAGGAAAACCATAAATTGCTTATTTAAAGGGATCAAAACTTCCAATCAAAACAAAACCTGGCTTCTACTAACCTGGGACCCCTGGCAACCTAGTGTATAATCTAAGTTACGGTAGTTGTTGGAAGTTTAAGGTACCTTCATTGCCATTCTATATAAATATTGCAAAGTTATATTATATAATAGGTTGTTGATTGTTGAGCATATTTCAGATTTAATTTTAGAATGCTTAAAAAATAAATTTAACAAAAAATGAAGTACAATCTGGCACCAAATTATCTTTAAACAGTTTTACCCAAATATCATTTCAACTATTTTTAAACAACCATATATATATATATATATTGTTGCTCTCCCCTCGTACATTCAGGACTCCACGGACTTTATCCGCAAAATTAACCAAATTTCAAATTTACCTAATAATACTGTTCTGGCTACACTTGATGTTTCGTCATTATATACTAATATTCCTCATGAAGAAGGTGTTAATGCGTGCATCTCAAATTACAAGCAAATTCGGGGCAAAACCCCATCTAAATCACATCTCCGTGAACTTATCATGCTGATTCTGACCAATAATAACTTTGTTTTCGGCGACGGTCATTACCTTCCAATTCATGGCACAGCGATGGGCACCAAAATGGCTCCATCTTTTGCTAACTTATTTATGGGACAATTTGAGGCCAATTTCCTGTCCCTACAGCCCAAGAAACCAGATGTTTGGTTTCGTTACATTGATGATATCTTCATGATCGTTGTTTAATTGCATATTGTCTGTCTCTTATACACATCTTTCGGCTCATCCCACAATCAAATTCACTGCTAATAAATCCACAAGCAGTGTAGATTTTTTGGACATCACCGTGACCATGGAAAATGGTGCACTTAAAACTGATCTCTTCCGTAAACCCACGGATAAGCATATGTAGGCCTACCTGCTCCCTAGCAGCTGTCACCCCCCGCACTGTACAAAAAACATTCCGTACAGCCAAGCATTGCGCATGAGAAGCATTTGTTCTTCGGATTTAGATTTTCAGAATCGAACAGAAGAACTATCCGGACATCTCCGGAATAGAAATTACCA
>NW_022730884.1:280965-305680 GCF_011630105.1 Anneissia japonica | reverse complement strand
AGATGGGTATAAGAGACAGTATATATATATATATATATATACATCATGTTAATAAATTAATCAAAATTTACTGCACAACCTTATCATATATCATGTAGGCCTATAAAATATTAAAGATAAAACTCCTAGTTATTTTTTAGTTCTTCAAATAATCCTGGTTCCTTTCACCTTTTCATTTGATTTGACCAAGAAACTGCCTCTTAGTGCAGCAGTTTGTACAAACCCATTAGTACGTGCTTTATCAATGATCCTCCTCGATTATTTCAACATTGGCTTCATATACAAGTCCTATTTCCAGACCTTTGGAACATAGCAAGAGTTCTCTATCAATCCAGTCGTTTTGTAATATCTCTCCCTTAGAGAAACTTAAAAAAAAGCCTTGTTCCATGGACACATTGTGACACCAATATCATATACTGTATTTCACAAACTATACAAACAAATCTATTTTGGTCCCCCTTTTCTTAAAAACCCCATTTTTTAATTTGTTATAACATGAACGTAATTGTAAGATTTCCTAGGCCATGATGAAAAACAGCAAGTATTTGTTAATTTGTGCTTTCAAGATAGGCCATGGTGACTGCAAGCATATAGGACTCACCTGTTAACTAACATAAAAACGGTACAGATTATTTTTTTTTTTAGCTCAAAGGTTTCATGATAAACGTGTTCGAATATTGCATCACAATTCTATTTCTAATTTAGACATTCCAAGTCGGGAAAAATCATACCAGATGTAAAAATCATCATCCCACCACGACCTTCGGGCCTAATGATTGTCTTTATTACTATACCGGATAAATAACTTTCTCTTTCATTACCTTGAACTTCATAGTAAATTGTATCCAATTAAGAAATGGTGTTGCATTAGTGCAATTTGAATTATTACTGAACGGTTTCCAAATTGCTAATGCTTACAATTCACCTTCTTGTCTCTATCTACTGCTTTAAATGTTAATGGAGTTAAAATTGTTATATTAAACAATTATATTAATTATTATTAATTAATATAATTTTATTAATATCATTATTAATTATATTATTATATCAATTGTTATTGTTATTATTGTTATATTGTTTATTGTTATTTTTGTTTCTATTACATATAGACAGGAATCAATTAAGTCTTAAATTATTTGAAAAATCCTTAAATAATAAATAATTAAATAATAAGTAAATCCTTTAATAATAAATAATTATTAATTTAATAATTAAATAATAAATAATTAAAGAATTAAACCTTTTTTAAATTTTAAAGGAATGTCTCCAAAAAATACTACAAAGCAATCATTAAAATGTATTAATGGTATTAAGTTGCGATATGAATTCATACCGCGACTTTTGCCAAGGGAAACAAGGTCATTAGATCCGTAATCAAACCAGCACAAAGTGCTGCCTACTCCACTCCCTTTGTGGAGTAATCCCAGTCGTGCTTACAATCCCGCTTTCAATACAACATGGACAAATGCATACAATACAAAAAAACCCATCAAGGTGCCCAGTTGTACTAGTCCTCAATCTGGGTGGATAGAGACAAACTACGTAAAGTTTATTCAAGGACAGCAAATAAAAAAAGGAAACCAGAGATGTCCGAAATTGTGGGTTGAGAGGGAACGATGTCCCTGAAGGGGGATGCGAACGATGTCCCTGAAGGGGGATGCCTGCTATCGAGAGACAACACTAACCTAAGGCCAGGGCCTCCGGTGGCATGCCCCCTGTTGTATTCTTAATAAAACAGGATACACTGCAGGGTTCGGTTACTGTAGTTTATTTCTACTCAACATGGCTGTCTGCACCGAGACGATAACAACCACACACATCTCTTGACAGACGCCCTCTCTGTAACAATATCCCAATAACAGTGGTACTAATCTACTACACCCCCTGGGAAATGTTTGTCTTCTAGACGCCCCAGAAATAACCTGTGAGACGTTTTGGAAGATCAACAATTTTTTTTTCTTTCTTTCTTTTTTTTTATTTTCTGAAAGGGTGGGGGGAGGGGTGGTGTGAAAGGGTGGTGGGAGAGGGTAAATCCCCCACGTAAATCCCCCACTGCCAACCCTGACCTCGAGATTGAGACACCGCCAAATGCTACCATATCACCAGCACATCTGTAAGGACGCCACAGTAAAATTTGTGTTTATTGTACTATGGTATAGTATGGTATTAAGATGAAAGGATGCACAAACATTTAAAAAATTTTTCTTTTTGAATTTTATTTCTTTCGACATCTTATCACGATTACATCAATTTTTCTGTACTACCAGTTCGCCAAGATATACTTCAAGGCGAATGAAATTGGTACAGATGCACTTGCAACATCAAAATACACATTTCATGACACAAACATTGTGTCACTCTTGTTAAAAAAAAAACAAAAAAAACAACTTTGTGAACATTTTCTATGTAGTTCTGTCAAATGTAACATAATTTTGTGTACAAACATCGAATAAAAACCATTGCTACTTCTACCTAATAAGGGATAAACTTGGCCTAAATCCACCGAATGGTATTTAATCGGCGAGAATTTAGTCGGGTTTGAATCTATAATTGAGACAATAAACAAACATTTGGTAACTGTTATTGTCAGTAAATCCCCATTTTTTTAGGCTCTCTGGGAGAACAGTAATTTGTTACTGAAGAGGAAACAAAACAAATAAATCAACATCATCACCATTATCATTATAATCGTTATTATAATTATCATCATCAACTTTAACAACCACCACCATCATCATCATCATATTATCAACATGGCACTCTCATACATCATGGTTGGAAGATGTTCCATAAATTACACTATAAACAATACTGATAGTACATACTCCAAGTATTGAAATGCATGCCATCATGTTGTGGATCCAATATTTTAACATTAATTATCATCATCAGGAATACAGATTAATATGACAAATTTGCATTGTTACTGTAATTAACAACAAAGATGTTGCATTTAATAAAAGGTCTGTAACATATTCTGTCCTTTTCTTATTACTCTCAGGTCATCATAATCCTACACTAATGCTAGTGTATATAAACATAAAAGATACAAATTATCCATAAATTCACACTAGGTTTAAGCATATTATTAGCAATTTCTAGGCAATTACTAATTCAGAAAGAATTCATGGGGATAATTTCTATAGCACACAATTTAATAACTCTATATTACTTTTTGTATTCTTTTTGTCAGCCATATTTTATAATTATAATACATACTTTTAAAACCAGGTCTGCAAATGGAAAGTAATTGACATTTATAGAATAGTAGTAACAGTAAACATATTTAAATTCTTTTAGAAATTTTATAATATATTAACACTTCTTTTTATTGTTAAATGCCAAATGCAATGGGAATTAAATAAATCACATGAAGTTGTCATAATAAAATAATTAAGCCTGTACATAAATATAAGCTAAATACAGCACTTTGTACAACATTTGAATTAATTATTTTAACAAGTTGTATCAAATTTTAGTTGAATACTTTTGCAGAATGAAGATACTACCATTTTAAAATATTCTTGTGTGTAATTATTTTACCTCCTTTTCCACTTTCATGGCATATATCTATGGAACATCTATAAAGCCAGAATTTGTTTTATAGTGTTTTCGTAATAAAGATTTAGTCAGATAGTAAAACAATTTTCTACTTCTCAAGTCTGATCAATGTTTATTATTCAATATTTAACACAGAGGTTCCTTACAAGGCACAGCCTCAGCCTCTGGAGCAAAATGTCTGACAAACAATAACTTGATCAGACATTCCTAGTTCTAGTCCCATCAATAAAAACAATTTCAATATGGTCAAAAGTACAGTAAAGTATTTCAATATGGCTTTTTTTTTATTCTAATAAAAGTTGTATATTCCCAGAATGTCATTCATATTATCTGAATATACAGTAATAGATGCATCTCAATATACAGCAACATTTTTGCTGAAGATCACATCCACTCCACAATCAACAAATAGTTTGCTTCACGAACATAAATTAATGATTGCAAGACATGTTGAAAAGATATAAATAATTACTGCATCCTTAATAATAAAATATCCTTTTGTCAATGATTGTGCAAAAAGTTCCAAAACTTTAATGGAAACTAAATGCAGAATTTGTTAGTCAGATTTTACAATGTTTGAATAGATTTAGTAGGACTTTGTCAAACAATCATAAACTTCCAAAGATTCAACAGACGTGCTTTATCAGACAAAAATCTCATAGTGTATGCAAATGCATGTTTTTCTTTTCAAATATAAAAAGTTTAAGGTGATCATGATTTTGAAATATATTCCAGATAAAATATAGAAGTGCTACTGTACAAGCAAAACTCCTTCAATTCACCCAATCACAATACTCTCCTCCAAAACATCCAAGTCTATAATAACAACATATCTTCATATATATAGATACAGTATATACAATATATATATTTATATTCTTCTTGCGCATAGCTCAATAAAATAATCACATCTAGGATTTTAAAACTCATCGATTATATGACGAGTCAATTTGCAACTTAATATTGCTGGGAAGACACAAGTGGCTGTTGAGTCATAAGCTTAAGAGATGATGGTGGAGAGGATTTCCTTGTCATGTCGACTGTGTCTTTAATTTGGTTCCATCTATCTCTTAACGGTTTTGCGAAATGGTCGTCGACTGAGCCTGTGATTAATAGATTCTTGGTGAGATCCGGCGAGGTTGACGGCGACGTTATTGCGTTGTTGTAATCTTTTCCTAAACTTCTACGAAAATGCTCTTCAATTGAAGGATCACAACCACCTGAGAACAAAAAAAAAACCCCATCATTTTAGTAACATTATAAAGCATTTCTTTTTTTTGACAGGTCTCTCTCTAATTAAAGACCCGCAATAATAGAGCCCACCGCCAATTAAAGACCAGTTTTTTGTGGTCCCAAATTAACAATGTCTTATCTTTTATATTACTAAAGCTGCTAAAATCATGGAAACGCCGGTTCCAAAATTGGTCTTTAATCAGAGGGAGACCTATATTACCAACAAGTGGAATAACTTTTAACATTAAAAAAAAAAATGAAACTTAATATTTAGTATTTGACTGTTCAGTGCATTTTCCTATCACCTGCTGTTACTTGAACTTTGGAAAATGATAATTTCTTGAGATTCTTCCAACTGACTGAAATATTTGGTAAACTTGAGATGTAGCATCAAGCTGTGAAAGGTTTTTCCATGTAATAATAGGTCTGCCTACACTACAGGACATTAAATCACTAAAATGAATTCTGCAAATACTTATGTCAACAATTTTCCCTGTAAAAATTAAATTATCTTCTTACAAATTATTGTATTTGTTTGTAACTGTAAAATTTTCTGTTAAAACTAAAATAGGATAAAAATTGTTATTTTAAAGTATCTGCATCGAGCTAATATATGTGATTTGTTAGCATTTTTGTTTTATATAACAAATATTATATTATGGTTACATTTACATCTACAAATCAATGTATTTGTAACTGTAAACCTTTCAATTTGGTATGCCGAATGAATGTAGCTATAAATTGTTTTGTTTGTTTGTACTTTAATTCACCTAAATAAATTGAGCAAAAATGCAAAAATCTGACTTAATTTGTAAAATTACAACTCCTCAAATCAACTGTACCCTGTAGGTCTAAACGCAGTTCCTAATTCTAATAACTCCTTTAAATTGGTTAATATCAAATTAATGTTGATTTTGCAGATAAGTGATAATAAATCGATCTGAGTATTATTTGAGAAATCTTGATTCTTTTTGAGCAATTTAGTATTCTGACTAAATATTTCAGAATTTTTCAAAATTTGTTGTCTTTAATCAGGAAACATAAAGGGATATGTAATTTAATTAATATCAAAATACTATGAAAAATCTTAAAAAAATATTAAAGAAAATGGCAGAAAATCCGAAAAAGTTTAAGAATAAATCTACCCATTTAAAAAAAACATTACATCAGGCAACTTTGATATAATAGGGCTATGAAATATGTTACTAAAAATTTGTTGAATAGGAAATTCTCATGAATCATTTTAAGATGAAAATAATATGAATTTCTTTTAACCACCATGCTGCTAGGAGTGATCACAACAGCATGACCAGATTACAACAACTTTACAGAGAGTAACAATGTTAAGCTTTGTGTGGG
The DNA here is from genome assembly GCF_011630105.1 of Anneissia japonica. Lineage (NCBI taxonomy): Eukaryota > Metazoa > Echinodermata > Crinoidea > Comatulida > Comatulidae > Anneissia > Anneissia japonica. The sequence continues at coordinate 299,527 of NW_022730884.1, read as the reverse complement.
GTATGTTTTCAAGACAACGTCTACTCCAGCTGGCCCTAAGGGTACAATCTTGAACCCCAACAGAGGCTGGCAATCAAAGAAGGTAATATGGTAGGATTAAAGGGTCAACTCCGGCAGCCTATCAATGCTCCAAATTATTTTGGAATGGCAAGCCTTTGGTTAATATCAAATTAATGTTGATTTTGCAGATAAGTGATAATAAATCGATCTGAGTATTATTTGAGAAATCTTGATTCTTTTTGAGCAATTTAGTATTCTGACTAAATATTTCAGAATTTTTCAAAATTTGTTGTCTTTAATCAGGAACATAAAGGGATATGTAATTTAATTAATATCAAAATACTATGAGAAATCTTAAAAAAATATTAAAGAAAATGGCAGAAAATCCGAAAAAGTTTAAGAATAAATCTACCCATTTAAAAAAAACATTACATCAGGCAACTTTGATATAATAGGGCTATGAAATATGTTACTAAAAATTCGTTGAATAGGAAATTCTCATGAATCATTTTAAGATGAAAATAATATGAATTTCTTTTAACCACCATGCTGCTAGGAGTGATCACAACAGCATGACCAGATTACAACAACTTTACAGAGACTATCAATTTTAAGCTTTGTGTGGGGTATGTTTTCAAGACGACGTCTACTCCAGCTGGCCCTAAGGGTACAATCTTGAACCCAAACAGTGGCTGGCAATCAAAGAAGGTAATATGGTAGGATTAAAGGGTCAACTCCGGCAGCCTTTCAATGCTCCAAATGATTTTGGAATGGCAAGCCTTTGGTTAATATCAAATTAATGTTGATTTTGCAGATAAGTGATAATAAATCGATCTGAGTATTATTTGAGAAATCTTGATTCTTTTTGAGCAATTTTGTATTCTGACTAAATATTTCAGAATTTTTCAAAATTTGTTGTCTTTAATCAGGAAACATAAAGGGATATGTAATTTAATTAATATCAAAATACTATGAATAATCTTAAAAAAATATTAAAGAAAATGGCAGAAAATCCGAAAAAGTTTAAGAATAAATCTACCCATTTAAAAAAAAACATTACATCAGGCAACTTTGATATAATAGGGCTATGAAATATGTTACTAAAAATTCGTTGAATAGGAAATTCTCATGAATTCCAAATGATTTTGGAATGGCAAGCCTTCAGCACACAGGTTTTAGATGCCAAAAACAGCCACAGGTTCATTCTAAAAAAAAAAAACAACTAAAATATACACACTAGCCTCAGGCATATTAAACAATCTCAACTTTTAAAATGATTTCTGCACATGACAGAATTCTGATTTTTATGCCGTAATGGCACGAGTCCAATTGTCAATTTTTATAAGCCCAGCTCAAATTTAACATGAAGAGTTTTGCACATTCATTTTCTTTAAAAATGTTTAATCAAATTACTGCTCTGTTTGGTCACAAACTGTCATTTTCATTTCAGAATAACTCAATCCAAAAAATTTCTACACTTTAAAATTAAAAAAAATATGACTGTAATTGTGTTAAGTCCACAGGAAATTGGCAGTGTAATATAATACCACTATTGTTTACAAAAGCATGTTTTTTTTTTTAAATTGCTGTAAATTCAAAAACATTTCGATGGAAATGCAAACATTAACGTTGGATAGGTAAAACAGTACAGTACATCTACTTTTGGCAATTTGGAAAGTATCCTACAATTTTCCCCAAAATTCATGAAAATAAGTTTTCGTAGAATATTGGGGCGGAGTAACAATATCGAAAAGCCATGACATTTTATTATTTGTTGCTAAGTAGACTCGGCAAAACATTTTGCAGACTTCATGAAACATCTGCGATACTTTTGAAGTACAGTATTGTATTTGAAAATACATAAAATCTGAAAAATGTTTGATGGGTGACAAACTGCCTGATATAAACTGTTTATTCTTTGCAGTCAGTTGGCAACATAAGCTTGCACTCTATATAATAATTATGCCTTAAATTGCAAATATCTTCATAAAATTACCAGCTTTTAAAATGTGTATTTGTCTGAGCCTCTCTGAAATCCCTGATGAGAAAATTGTGAAACTGTAGCAAAAATCAAAAACAATTAAGAGTAGTTGATTTTCCAAAATTTTTGCGGGAATACTTGTAATTATCGCCTACAATAAAAAACTTACCTGAAGTAATTTCTCTTTGGAGACTACCATTTGACGTAGTGACAAGCCCATTTTTCCGTAAGTATGTACGACTGCTCTCTTCTCGGTGTTGAGGTGGCGCTACAGCTATCACAGACGGCCTAAGTTGTTTTGGTTGATCTGATAGGGGGTGGTAGAGGGGAGGTGGTGTCCATGTCGGCAACATCGGGGTAATAAGTGCTGTTGCGGATACTTCTGGTATTGACGATACATCGTTGCCAACTGGTAAATCTAATTTCATCGTTGAGATTACTCTGTTGACAGAAAAAAAAAATAGTTGATATACTAAATTGAAAAAAAAAATCAGTTACACTGCACTTTACTTTGCAAAATTGTCTAATTTATGATTTATTTTAGGTAGGCACAAGGCAATGAATACACCGAATTGTGATGCATGGGCAGTGAAGTGGCCTTTGATCTTCAGAGAAATCCTGTTTCTGTGACACGATTTGAACCCAGAACCTTGGAATTGGAAGGCAACCATCATAACCACAACGTTATTCAATTACAGTACTCTCTACTATGCAGTTTACAAGATATTTTCAAAATATTGTGGTTAAAAAATGATAAATTGGGTAAAGTATGTGTAGCACTATTAAACAATTAAAAAATATATAAATAAAAAACTTGTGTGAAAAAGAAAGGACAAAGAAAACTCATGTAAAATGTTCCATTGAAATGGAAAAGTATCACAGAAATGATGATGATTAAAAATATAAAATTGGAAAAATTCACTTAAAATCGTAATACATAAGAATACCCTGCTGGAAGCCCCCAGCTATGGCGACTGCAAAGGAGTTTAATCACTGTAAATGAATCGCTGTATATGGTAATGGGAAATACACTTATTAAGTGCATAATACTGCACACTGACCACCCAAGTACAAGATAAAAGGGAGAAGGGAGAAGAGCCAAAAATTAAAGGAAATGCGTAATTAACAGGGTTGGGATGATAGATATGTTGTGTTCACTTGTAATGCTTCATACGAAATATACCATTGTTTTCTTCAAAAATGAATTGCACATTTTTGAAGACCTATAAATATACAGTATAGCAAAAGGGAACATTGCAAATTTGCTTTGGATATTAAAGCTTCACAAATATTCGTTGACATAGTACTGTGATTGATTGATTTGATTGTATCATTAATTGAAAGTGGTAATGAAAATCAGACATATGAACTTCTTGTGGCAGTCTATTTGTTGGGTAAGTAAAAAAACCTCCTCAAATACGGCCAGATTGATCACGAAGACGCAGCTCTACATAAGAGAGTTGGTGATTATAAATTATGTACATTCAAGACTTCAAACTTTTTCCAGTTTCTTTATTTTCATAATTGAGAAAGTTACAATCATAAATACTTCCACCAAAAAATGTTGTTAGAAACTATTGCACATACATCAACTAGTAACAACTATATTCAGTTATACAGTATAATACATGTCACACACATATTGATAATGGATAACTAAGGCAACAGAAATAGTATACATATAAAGCATAGTTACGGGACTGACTACTATACTATACACCTTTAGCAAAATTACTAGATACAATTTAACTTCACCTCATGCTATGCATAATTTGTCCTACATCTGGTCTCCAAAGCGAATTACGATCTGGGCTTGTATATCTGTGGTATGTGTTTACAGAAAACTTTAATAAACTGGACTACAAACAATGCTGGCTTTCTTTAATGAGGATCAATAAGATGACAACAACTTAGTTGCAAATATAATGTAAAGCTAGCATGTTTTAAATGCAAGCAGGGCTGGATTAAAGGGCTGTGGATCCTGGGGCTGTAATTGCAAGTGGGCCTAAATACTCTAGCTAAAACATAAAACCAGATTTTCGGTGATTTTTCCTGGGGTTTGGGGACCTATTTTTCCCCATTGGGGCCAGTGATAAAGAAGATGGACTAACTTTAAATAAATTATGACCCTCTCGAATAGACACAGAGTGACAAGAGCTATGACAGGCAAGACAAACTGAGATAAATTGCTACAAATGATACATGCGTTAACTTTGGTTGCGTATTAAGCTATTCACACTGTCAATACATTTTAGGATAAATTTTAATTGCTTGTAACAAATGTATTTAATATACAGTACTGGAAAAACAATTCACTTATAAAATAATAACAGTGATATAACTTGCCATCACAGGCTATTACTGTACATATTTTACCCTATGAATCAAATATTTTGTTATAAATTTAAATAAAAACTTGTACAGTAGAAAGCCCATGTCTACAATGTAAAGTATGCCAATTTTATTTCATCAATAAGAAAAGGCCTGTATAGTGCCGCCCTCTTTAGTTTTAGAACTTTTTGTGGTGAAGAAGTAGCCAAATTTAAAATTGATTAGTTATTATAACAATCTATTTCGGATATTCTTGAGAACTTAATGATATTAATCACAAAAAACAACACTTTAATTGAATAAATTTTGAATATTAAATATACCATATGTTTAATATCTTGATTCAATCAATCAAATGAGAATTTTAAATACATATTTAATATGTTTATAACTATAATGTTAAAAAAGTCAATTTTTATATTCATAAGAACTTCATACATTTACAGAATTTTCCTTCTTGGGTATAAACTAAGAAAACCAAAATTAAACGATTTAATTGCTCCATCAAAATTTAAAAAAAAGAGATTTATTACAAGAAAAAAATCCTTACTGGTAGCCAATTCAAGGATATAATCAACTAATACAGAAATGGTTTTAATTTAGTGAAGTTAAATGGAAAGAAAAATATATTTAATATATAAGCTAATAACTTAATACTAAGTAATTTTATTTTACATTTATTTAAAATTTAATTGATGTTTAACAAAGGTGTCCCTAGTCTCCCTTGTGTCAAGGGAGTCTCCAGGAAACTGCGGCGGCCTCCGGCATTTCCATAGACAAGCAAGAATCTTCTGGAAACCAATTTATCTCCCGCAAATTTATGATATTCCCATTGTTTTTCCCAATTGTAAATTGTCTCCCAGAAATTAACGATGTGACACCGTCTGCTGATTGTTGGTGGCAGTCTGAACGGATCGCAATTAAGGATCTGTTGAGTGCGCGTCGTGGTGTTGTGTTCTCCATAGAATCACGTCAGCCAACGACCGTTGCAAAGTTTCAAGATTGAGATTTATATTTTATTATTATACTATAATTATATTATATATACAGTAATTACATATAATAAGCTGTTGATTGTTGAGTATATTTCAGATTTAATTTTAGAGTGCTTAAAAAATAAACTTAACAAAAAATTAAGTACAATCTGGCACCAAATTATATTTAAACAGTTTCTCCTGTAGATAATTTACACTATTTATATACAACCACAATATACATAGAAAGACACCAGGTTAATAAATTAGTCCCAAAATTGATTTGGTATATTCCTTTATATCATATCATACTGTATCTACTGCAAAACCTTATCATCTATAAAATATTAGACAGAAATCCTAATTTTTCAGTCGATATAATTCCCATTTCTTCCCCTGGTTGCTTGTATTATCTTTTTCATTTTTAATTCCTGCTTACTGTTTGATTTTTTTTTTTTAATTCCTGAATTATAATTACAGTACCGATCACAGGCGGTGCACTTTGTCGGACGCGCTGTCCATAGGCAGACTGTAATCGATTCACGCGTGCCCATGGCTATATTTCCCTTCATACTGTTTTTGGTATGCTGTACTGTAGTATACAGACCGTGAGCACCAACTGCATTGTATTGTACTGTATCATAAAAAAAGAAATTGAGGTCGACCCTCCCGGAGAGAACGCAGCCACCATGCAACATCACTATTTCTGGATTTACTACCATAGTGTAGAGTAGTGTACGTTTTACAATTTTGACCTATAATGGTTAAATGAGCAGCTTTAAATCAATATAATTTTCGATAATTTTTAAGATTTTCTAAAATCGTTGAATGATTGCCCATGGGCAAAGTGTGGGCAAAGAGTGCACTGCCCACGATCAGTAATGCTTTTTCTTTTGTTCTTTTTTTCTGGGTAATTTCATTTCTGTTTCCCCAGATTCAAATTACATAAAATTTGTCAATCTACATTCCATTTAAAGTGTTGCCATTCCTGGTTTCCTTCCAAAGTGCTTTTATTTTCTCATTCCATTTCTCTATTCTTTCATTCCATGGTTTGTAAAATTTGTGACACTAAGTGCTTTTTATTCCTGGTTTCATTCCAATACTAGTTCTTTCTATTTCCAATTTCCATTACTCCTGAATTCTTCCCCTTCAAATAATCCTGGATCCTTTCACCTCTTCATCTGATTGAGATCATGCCTCTTACTCTTAGTACAGTAGTCTTGCACAATCCAATTAATTTGTATTTCATCAATGATCCTGCTTGATTATTTCAACATGGGCTTCGTATACCAGTCCTGTTTCCGTACCTTTGGAACATAGCAATAGTTCTTTATCAATTTGTTGGTTTATTTCTAATATCTCTCCCTTGGAGAAACTTAAAAAGCCTTGTTCCATGGATACATTGTGACACCTCGTTTTCACTGAATTTCTAGAAATAAAAAAGTAACAACAATATCATACATTATACAAGCTATATACACACAGATCTATTTTGGTCCCTATTTTCATACAAACTCAGTTGGTTTTCTTGAGGGTTCTTTTTCGTCATTTTCAATTTTTTACTGTACATTTTTTTGCCACTTTATTTAATCCAGTTAAGAGTTCCCAAAATGGTGCCCTCTATTAGCACTGTAATTGCTGGGAAGGGGGCTTTCTTACGGTTTTCCCGCACTCATTATATCTATGTAGTGGTGCAAAATCTTTATGAATGGATTAACGAAGACAACAAAATTCTTACTCTATGTCCATAATGTAATGTGTCATAAAATGAACGTAACTGTAAGGTTTCCTAGGCCATTATGAAGAAAAACATGTATTTGTTGATTAGGAAAACATGTATTTGTTGATTTGTGCTTCGTGAATAAATAAAGTCGTATACTACTACTACATGCAATTTCATTATTTAAAGTTTTAGCAGATGGTATGTAAAAATAACCCACTGCAGAGGGAGATTATTCACTGTGTAAATGGATCGCTGTATGGTAATGGGAAATACACTTATTAAGTGCATAATACTGCACACTGAAAACCACAACCCAAGTACAAGATAAAAGGGAGAAGAGCCAAAAATTAAAGGAATCTGTAATTAAAATAATAATAATATGGGATGATAGACATGTTGTGTTCACTTGTAATGCTTCATATGACATAAGCCATTGCCTTTTTGAAAAATGAATTGCAAATTTTTGAAGACCTATTGTCTGGGAAATTTTCAGTCCTCGGCCTTTAATTAAAAATGCCAATTTGTCCTTTGAGACAAGAAATCATTGCTAGTTGTTGTTCTTAGAAATAAGTTATGCCAAGAATATATGGCAAAAACAGTCAAGAATACAGTTAAAATATCAACCATATTGTTACACTTGTTTGGAAATGAATATACTATAGATATGTTATTTAATAGCATTGTGTAGAGTATCGGCAAGTTTTGTTCAAGTGTGGTTATTTAAGCAGTAGTTATTAAATATCAGATTTTTAAATTTTTTTCTTATAATCCGTATAGCGCCTTTTACAACCAAAGAATATACAAGGCGCTGGGACCAATGCTTTAATAAATGTTTCAGCACAGTAATAATTAGCACAATAGCTTAAATGGATATAAAGCAACATCATTCATCTATAATTGTCTGGTTTCTTACTGTTGAGTTTTGGAAGCACTTTGTGGTGCTGTTTGAATTCTTGCTTTATCAGATGAGGGTGCTGTCCTTGATTCATCAACTGGTGGTGTTATTTGCGTCCTTGGTGTTTCATCTTGCATTGGTCTAGAACGTTTCATTTCTACCATTTGGATTTCTTTTGGAGCTTTTGGAAGCAGCATATAATCAAATGCTTTAATAACACTGTATAGAAACAGACAATATTTAAGCACAACACCAGAAAAATTGAAGGGGTGAATACAATAAAAACAACAACAATTATTATGATTATTAATAAGTAGGTGTACTTCTGCAAAGGTCTAAGATTAATCAGACAAACTTAAATTAAAAGTAAATATGACATTACAAATCACCCTCCTTATATGGCAAAATACAACAATCTATAGCCAGCTAAAAAACAAAACAATCCAAAAGGTAATTTAGTACACTATCTATAATCACATCTTCTTTTTTTTGTCTAAATAGGCCTATACATATATGAATGAATTTGGATCATATTAAGAACTGTGTAAATACAGAAACTTTGTACATACTTTGATCCAATATTGTCCATCACAGAAACTGAAGGATAATCCCTTTCATACAGTCCCTCTGATTGACTGGTTTTTTGCAATTGCGTTGAATTGCTTTTTACAGCACCAATGACAGGATATTTTGTATCTCCTTTGCGTGACTCTACACCATATAATTTCTTGCTCACTGCTTCCGTCATCCAATCAAGTGACCAACTTTTGCTACTTCCAATTTGTGATCTTACTTGCTCTGTTCTTTGGTTTCCTTCAATTACTGTATTTGAAATGCTGTTATGCTTTGCACTTCTTCTTTGCGTCTGGAATGTCTTATCTCTTGTTTGCCCCCCTTCTGTTTTGTTCTCCCTCCATCTATGAGTCGCACTGTTGGCAGAATTTAGGTACGATTTGCGATTTCTTTCTTTTATAATAGCATTATCTCTACCGACGATAGCAGTCTTTAACAACTCCTTAGATCTCATCCATGAAGAATCAGAATTTTTATGTTGTGTTTCCCCTTTTTTGGATTCAACACCAATTCCAAGAGATTGTTCCTTACGACTCTTAAGGGAGCCTATGAGGCTAGATGGGTTAGCCCAACTCTGCCATGATGCTCCTTGTCCTTCATCCTTTTGTGGCAATGATCTAGGCCCTGTGCTTCTTTGTGGCAATGATCTAGGCCCTGTGCTCCTTTGTGGCAAAGACCCCATGCTGCTTCTCCCTAACCAAGGGAGCGACATTAATGACTGTGGCTCATTCATTAACGATTCTGCTCTAGTGAGGTAAGTTTCTTTGTGGGTGTACTTTAATTCAAAGTCTAAAGCCAATTTAAAAGGGAGTAAGGAGAGTGGCTGCACAGCAACCAGCAAGTCATTAAAGAGTTGGCTTGTCTTTCTATTGCACTGGCTCAAAAACGCATTCTGATCAAAGTAGCTCTTCACAATATCTATCAAAAACACAAGAAAATTATTCCAGAGGCAACCATTTATCTATTATTCTAGGTACTGGACAATGACAATAACTCACTGATTATTTGTATTTTTCAATTGTAATCTTGAAATACTTTATAATTTCCATTCTTTCTGAATTTAGAATTCTAAAAAAATGCTAAATGCTTTTTCCCACTAATTGTTTTTGTTTGGTGCATTTATGTACTCATCTTAATAAAGCATCTATGATTATGTTCAATAATCTATGCATTTTAATGGTCTTAAATTACAGAAAAAAGAAAAAGATATTTGGTTGTGGACATTTCTTTATAATTATTATATTATGTTTTTTTCACTTTTTACAGCTGGATATATTACAAGATATTTTAAAATCACAAACCATTATATTCATTAAGAAGTTGACATGAAAGTAACACTAAAAAATGTTAATGTTAAATGTTACACTAAAAAGCAATTATCATAAAAAAATAAATAATTGAAAGTAAAAAATTTGCTTACCGGGATGACGTCTGATATGATTTAACCACACTTCCAAACACTTTGTACTAAAAAAAGAAGAGAGAGAAATGAAAATGTTTTTCATTTCAGAGTCTTAAACACTAGCAAACGTAATTGACACACTGGCGGATCCACGATGTTTTTGTTGGGTTTGAGTGGTAACTGAAGGACTGTGGGTGTCAAGAGAAGAACCCAATTGGAACTTTATGAGTTTTAGGCATTTCAATCTCTTATCTAAAAGATTGATTTTGTTTTGGCTGCTACCAGGGGGTGGAAAGGTTTGGGGAGGGGCAGCTGCAAGCATTTCTTTTGCCGGCCCCTGAATCTGAAACTACAACAGTTAGGAGGAGTTGCAACAAAAAAGTTAAAGAGCTGGTCTGAACTGTTCAGTAGACAACTTTAAAAAGACCACTGCTTTACAACAGTCTTAGCTAAAACCTTATCAGCTAAATTGCAATACTTTTTTTTTTCAATTGTGAATGGCATTGAATATGAAAATATAATTGTTAATGTAATGCACAATTCGCAAAAATATATAACTACAGTTTAGCAATGACTTATAACAATAATGTGACAGTGATTCTTAGAGTTGAATGGTCAATATTGTAAATACTGAAAATTTATAACAAGAGCATGATACACAAAAGAATGATACTGTTAAAATTTTGAAGAAATCCGTTTAGGGAATACTTGGACCAAAAATAATAAAATATGAACAAAATTCAGCATTCGCATATACTGTAGATTAAATGTACTGGGAGCAACTAAAACTAAAAAAATACACCAGGTTTGCAATGCTAACTTATCATCATTATACAATTTTTTTACTAAAATAGCTGGACCGCTGTGTCAACATTTATTTGCTTTTGCATCTGCTAAAATATTGGACTCAGTTCTATGTACTATAGTATCACTAGCCTATAATGAAAACTACACCTACTGAAACACACCCCACTCCAAATGTATTGCAGTCTCTTATCCAGCCAAAGCGGAAAAACAAAAAGCTACACTCCCAAGCCCACGTATCAAAAATAATTTTTATGCCAAAAGCACAGGACAAAATTTAAGTCAACCTCTTCAGTCAGGAACTCACTGCACCTGATGGCCATCGCGATTCTATGGAGAACGCAAATCTACAATGCGCGCACAAAGAATCGTTTTTAATAACGATTCATTCAGACTGACGTTGATAATTAGCATGCAGCTTCGCATTGTCTAGCCCTCACAGGGAGTGGAGATGGATTTGTTGGCCGTCGGTTGTAAGCAAGAGGCAGTGAGTGCCCAGCTTTAGATACAGTAATTACTCCACCACACTAGATTTAGGTAATGAGTTCAAGTTTGTGATAATTCCAAAACCAATAAACCACAAGTGAAGAGTTTAACTGATTTTTTAATGTTATGTGCATGGAAAATGAATAAAAAAAATAGTGGTGATGTAATACCCAAATTAATTATTCTTGATGCAATGTGCTATCCCTCTACGGTATAAGTGTACCTTCATGTTAAAAATGTACCTTTCATGGGTAGAAGTACATTCCGAGGCAAGATAAGGTGTACAGACTCCCAAATCCTGCAACACTGCGGAGACGACTGCGCCGATTACTACGTCAATGTGGTTATATGGAAAATATAACGCAACAAGGTGCACGCAATGAATCGTTTTAAATAACAATCCACTCAGTCTGCTATCAACAATTAGGATAGGAGTATTTCAGTGTGAACTCCGAAGACTTGTTTCCAGTGGGGTCCTTGGGGTGGTGTGGGCAGTACACTGGGAGGCAATCTCCTACTCTTTTCGAAAAGCATGTACTGTGTTCTTTCTTATTTTCTTTGGGCCACATAGCACGTGGGACCAAGGGCTTAAAGGTCTCATCCGAAAGACGTATGCTATCTTAACTTGTATTTCAACTCTCCAGCAGAAACATAAGGAGAACAGCGATAGGAATTGAACCGGGAACCTAGAGATCTCCACGATTCAGCGCATAAACAGTTTAGGTGACTGAGTTAAGACAGGAGTTAGGAGACAGCATTGGAACGATGGATTCGTTATCTAACAGTTGTACAACGCAGTGTTGCCTAGTTTAAGTGCAATTTTTATTGTTAAAATTTAATATTGTATATCTAGGAGAAAGCGTACTTCTGAATGGAAAGTGTACATTCCTCAAGCAAGTATCCTGTAGGTTTGTGAAACTTTTAGAGTGTTACCAACCAAGGTGCAAGGAATACAACCAATTGCTTTAGCATACTATTTCATGAAACACTCCCCAGTGGCGGATCCAGGAGGTGGTGATAGACGCACACACCCTACCACCCTTAGCAGCTAAAACAATGTCTAACCAAGCGTGAAATTAGGATGTATAGCAAAATAATCTCTTGAGTTTTCATCAATGAGCTATCATCCTGGACCCTCAAAGTGTAGAAGGGAACATCCATACCCTCCTCCCATCAAATCATAGGTCCTTGATTTGAAATTTACCCCCTCTCCCCAGCAGAAAAATCCTGAATCCATCCCCTGCTCAATGATCAACTATATTATCATAGTGTTTGAAATTAGAATGCGCTCCCTCAATGATTCTGTTATAGCATGCAACAGATGGTAATCTTTATTTTCTGATTTTTTATTTTTTTTATATTTGTGGACTTACCTCCCATGTAATAATGTAGAGACACTGAGTACCAATAACAAAAATAAATAATATATCATGTTTTAAATAAATAATAAATCATGAATATCTAAAATTTTGAATGATTTAAATGTTTGACAGTCTGGTGTTTACAGTATGTCAATTGTATCATGTTACAGTGAAACTGAAAAAGGTGTATTTCCCATGAAGTAAATCATGAATAATTAGAGCCTTCATGCTGAATAAAATGTAAACATCCTTTAGCTTATTTATTTCTTATTAGCTGCATTGCAGCAAATAGCCACAGCATGTGAGAGCAACCAAATTAGATGGAATGTGAAATAAAAGAAAATCTTGAGAGGCAACTTTTAATCCCTTTGTGCAAATATCTTTCAAGCATAATTTCTTTGTCAATACATTCACAAGTCCTGACACAATGAACATTTCTTTTCCAATTAACATTCAATGCTCAGTTTTAAATGTAGTATTAATGTGAATAATGCTAAATGCTCAAACTTAACAAAACCACACACAGGTGCAATAACAACATCTAACACATATTGTAACCACTAACATGTTCTTAATTATATTACATCTCTTACCTGAGAAGTCCAAAGATGAAGGCATTGAACTTCAGAGCATCTGTTGACAAGGACTTTTGTTCTTGTATGAGACACACTAATTCATATAAGGACCTGGTACCAGGACCTAGAGAATAAAGAGAGATAGGATGTTACTGCATCTTCAACTGCATATTAGAAATACTTCCATTAACAACATCAATACCACCACATTCAGCATAATTACAATCATATCTTTTACATCACAATATCTCCATCTGAATTTTCATCATCACTATCAATACTATCCCTCAAGATTTATTTTTTAAAGTATAAAAATATTATCATACCAAGTTCAGTGGTAGCTTCAACCACCTGCCAAATGGAGTTCTTCATCCTACCAATGATGAAATTTCTGATGTATGGTTTCATGCCATCTTTGATGATGTTGGCGATGGCAGGGCACAGATGATCCAGCACCAGAAACCCAATGGTTGGTGTTCGTACAGTGTCTCCAAGAACAGCCTGCAAGAAGAAATAAACAACATTTAGGTCAAACAACCCAGGAGCTAGACTTGCCACAAGTCTCTAATTTATTGATTTTTCCTAGTATTAGATAATTTCGGAGAGCGCCACCAGCACCTGTTATAGAGTACAACAGTCGTGTCATCACAACACCAAGTGGCGAGCTTTGTTGTCAACCAGACATTGGTTACCGTTCATTATGCCTGAATGACTTCATAATATTAATGGTTTAGAATAGGCTTTCTGGAATAGGCATTTTAAAACCTAATAATTTACCATCAAAATGTACTAAAAACACAAAAGCTTGCATTATATATAGTTATCGAACACACATTTAATCATCAATTTACAAAGAAAAACTAAGATACAACATCTTAATAATTACGTTAGAAATTGGAATCAATGGTTTGTCAGTAGAGAAAATGGCATCCGCTTGAACGCATTTTGTGTCGCCAATAGAAACGGAGTGGTATCGCGTGGTATCGTGACGTAACACTGTAGTACTCTATGGATGGCAATTAGAAAACCCAGAAAAAGTATAGTATGAAATGCCATGCAAATAAGTAATATGGAATGCCATTGGTGCCAAAATTGATTTATTTTTAAGATTTTTCACTGATTAGGACGACAAAATTTAGGGACTGGAAACTAGTCTACACAGGAGCATGTTAACCGGGTCAAACTCACTGACCAGCAGATGTTCATGGTACGTGTATGGCTTGATTAAAAAGCTCAAATGTACAATATTTGAGGAAGCTCTAAGAAAGTTGATCCCACATGGGAACACATCTTTTGAAGCAGAATCTTCTGTAGATTTCAGTTTAACCTATTTTTTATTGATCAATTTACAAAATGTAACAGAAAAGTTGCTGAACTATTTTCCTGCTATTCTTTCCTGTATTTTTTTTCCCAACTTATTACTCACAATGCACTTTCCTAAATCAAAAATTGTTTGCTCACCCCTCCCCTGTTTTTGAAGACATATAAGGCCATATCAATAAGACTTGTCACCATAATTCCTACATGATTGTTCCTCCTAAAACTACAGTAATCATAAAGATCAATAGATATTAGATGCATTAATTGATTGCAGAATCCATGATTTTTCCCAGGTCAGCTTAAAAATAGACACACATTTCAGATTGATAGTAATTAGTTGCAAGTATTAATATAACATCTGAAGATGTCAGAGTAAACGGTTCAATGACAAGTTCTGTCACTTTAGTTCTCATATGATCATCCTCAAATTAATGAAAATCAATAAAAATTAGAGGTATAATTGATGGTTGAAACCATAATTTTTCCCAGGTCAGCCTAAAAATAGACATATACTGTTAGATTGATACAAGAGGAAGGACACATTAGCAAGGGGACTAAACGGGTTGAATGACTCAATACTTGACACTCGCAAAATTTCTGCATCATTATTTTAATTGACTTGTATTCCCTGTTTGTACCATGCTTTGTGCACATTTTGTCTAATGTTTATTAAAGCCTTGTTGCTCCACAAGTTCCTGTCATCTAATTCTCTTTTCTTCAGAGTATAATATATATCAGCCAACAATATTAAAATTAATCAAAATGCAAGTCATGAGGTATGCAGTCAACACTTTTAATAAAGTCATTTTCATAATGATACACAAAAATACTTAAATACAGAATTTTTTTTATTTACTCCAAGTAAAGTGAAGAAGACCTTTTATTTTCTTAAATGGAATGTTGATCATAATCTTCTGAATATTCATGATCAAGAGATAGAAAAAAATAAATGAGTACTTGGACACAGTAGTTAACTACCATCCCAAAAGGCACTGTAACAAACAAGCACTCTTCGGAGGAAATAAACAATTTAATGTACTTATGATACACCAACAATTCACTGAAATGTTTAAATGGTGTTATTATTTTAACAGGACCCCTTCGGAAACATGCTTAAATGGTTATTCTAAAGTTCTTTATAATGTTTCTTTTTTTAAACAGTTTTAAATGATTGAGAAAATATTAAAAATTTTTAAATATTTTTTTGTTAAAACAGATTTAAATACTGTGAAGGCAATTGTGGATAACACTATTTTTTTACATATTTAAATACTGTGAAGCCTATTGTGGTAACAATAGGCATTTTTCGTTTTGACTACGCGGCCAGTCTACTACGAACTAATGGAGCGTGACGGCAACGCCAAGACACTGTTCGCGTAGTAGACCAAGAGCTGTTTTCGTCTTTTTTTTTAGGCGACTACGACGACGCAGCACACACGTAGGCCTATACGGAGGGGAGTTACCAGGTTTTATTACCAGAGAACAATGTTCCCTTGTTTTATATTTGAAAAAGGAAATGTGAAAAAAAAAACTTTAGCCAAATACTGTATACAAAATAAAAAGTTTCCAGTAAACACTGAGTGATGTTTCGCTGTTGGCTAGGATCTAGGCCTACCTAGGCTAGGCTAGGCCAGCCTAGCCTAGGCCCTAGGTAGGTGTCAACAGAGTCGTTACCGGGAGAAGAGGGTGTCAGGCCTGCTCAGGCAATTTGCCAAATGCAACGATGATGTAAATAAATAACAATTTTAAACAGAGGTATTTTAATTTATATAGCAAGGCAATTGATCCACAATATCAAGGGCGGATTCCCTAGCTAGCGGCACCAGATAATGTGTTTTCTCCTACCCGAAATCCACCCTGACAAGGCTAGGCTAGCATAGGCCTAAGGCTCTTTTTTCACTATCCCCTGATTTACCTAAATTTATGTTGTGACTATTCATTCCTCATTTATTGCATGTGTATAAATAGGCCTTTATATAAAACATTTAATCACTCACTTGTTTTAATAATTAATTCATTATAAACGACCAATGCTCGATCGTGGATGCGATGAAAATTGCAACCCCCAACAAAAAAGACAATCCGGTGATATGATTGGTCAATATTAGGGTAGTCGCCACTACGCCAAATTCAGAAATTGGGGTTGTCGCGGAAGCTGTCACAACGCCGATTTAGCCAGTAAGGTTTGTGAGCATGCGCAGATGTCTGTTACGCTCTATTAGTTCCTAGTAGACTGGCCGCGTAGTCAAAACGAAAAATGCCTAATAAAACAAGATCGACTACTATACATGTCTATTAGTATATTATTATGTTGTTTTGTAGCATTGTAAATAAAATTTTTGAAACCCATTCTTATAAGTCGCCAAATCATACATTTCTACCTTAGCGTTTGGCTAATTGGTATGGTTCCTGCCTCTTGCACGCCAGGGCCCAGGTTCGATACCCGGCTCTGCATCGAGTATTGAATTCGGGTATTTTATAATAACAAAACACACAGCTCCTCGAATAACCCTCTCAAGAGAGTTAGGCGAGTTAAGGACCATGTATGTATCAGTCTGTATCCGTTTGATGTTGTAGAGTAAGTGGGGTAGTTGGCGCCGAGCTATGGCAGCCGCGGGTCCCCGGAGACCCAGCCCGAATTTCCCAGTGTGTAGGCATACATATATGAGGACAAATAAAGAAATATTATTATTATTATTATTATTATTATATTAATACTAAACTAAAATCAGTACACCATTTTATGTACTGAAGTATCTATTAGTATACATGAATTGCATACTTATAGCATTTTACTTTTCTATTAGAAACTGCTAGTTTATTTTCTGTACTTAGAATTTTGAAATAAATTAAAATTAAATTATTCTTAGGCTCTGTCCATATTATCAAATTTTCATTGACAATAACCTGTTGTATGAACACAGTCATGATGTGATGTCATCATGACCATATTTAGGCATGTCACATGTTTTTGTCAAATAAAATTTTAGTCTGGACTGGGCCTTAAATAGTAATAACTGATGTAAATCCTTTCTTTGTTCAAACTTCAAAAACAAAATCCTGAAGGTTCGGAGAATAGTAGTATGCTAGAGTACAATTATCAAAAACCTTCCCAAAAATGTTTCAAAATATCCTTTAAATTTAATTTTTGATAATTAACACCACACTTGTAAACTAATCAAGTTTTGTTGTTAACATATATTGCTCATTGTCTGTAAATCCTAAGTCAAATCCAGCATAAAAGTTAATTAATAAGGTCAGTTTAAGGTCATATAATCTTCTTATCCAGCCAACACAGTTTCCTTTTTATTATGCAAGCTGAACAATTGACAAGAATACTGGCCAGGGTAACACCCCAGAAAAGTTTTTATTAAAAATTTAATTACCACTTTCATAATTCAGTTAGTGACTAAGAGTAAACAATTTTTAGTTCCAATAAAAAATAATTACGTATTTACTTGGACCTATCGTTTATATACCTTGTTTAATCGCAATACAGTATATAAATATTATTCTTTGGCTCTGTCCATATTATCAAATTTTCTTTGGCTCTGTCCATATTATCAAATTTTCTCTGATATATTACAAAGAAAACTGTCAATGATGACAATGTTAAAACACTTTTTGTTAAACTTCCATATATTGGCATATCTTCTGACAACATGAATCTTGTCAAAAAATACTGTATTGATTGTAAAGTACATGTGATATTTAGTACCACTAAAATCAGTCAGTTCTTTAGTACTAAAGATACTATCCCCAATGAATCCCGATCCTCAGTAGTATATAAATTTAAATGTGCTGGATGTAATTCCAGTTATATAGGCTATACAGGCCGTAGATTAATTACGGGATTGGTGAACATCTTGGAAAGGATAAAAATTCACACGTACTTAAACACCTTAACGCAAACAGTAAATGTAAAAGGTTGTCTGATAAGAAATGTTTCTCTATACTGGATATTGATAACAATGAAATCAAATTGAAAATCAAAGAATCCCTTTACATAAAATGGAACAATCATGATCTTAATTTGCAGATTAAACAAGTTAACTTAAAGCTTATTTAAATATACACGTAAGCAATAGTTATTATGCAAGCACTTGTTACCTTGCATTTAACTATAGCTTCACACCC
>NW_022730884.1:233696-280805 GCF_011630105.1 Anneissia japonica | reverse complement strand
ATATTATCATAGTGTTTGAAATTAGAATGCGCTCCCTCAATGATTCTGTTATAGCATGCAACAGATGGTAATCTTTATTTTCTGATTTTTTATTTTTTTTATATTTGTGGACTTACCTCCCATGTAATAATGTAGAGACACTGAGTACCAATAACAAAAATAAATAATATATCATGTTTTAAATAAATAATAAATCATGAATATCTAAAATGTTGAATGATTTAAATGTTTGACAGTCTGGTGTTTACAGTATGTCAATTGTATCATGTTACAGTGAAACTGAAAAAGGTGTATTTCCCATGAAGTAAATCATGAATAATTAGAGCCTTCATGCTGAATAAAATGTAAACATCCTTTAGCTTATTTATTTCTTATTAGCTGCATTGCAGCAAATAGCCACAGCATGTGAGAGCAACCAAATTAGATGGAATGTGAAATAAAAGAAAATCTTGAGAGGCAACTTTTAATCCCTTTGTGCAAATATCTTTCAAGCATAATTTCTTTGTCAATACATTCACAAGTCCTGACACAATGAACATTTCTTTTCCAATTAACATTCAATGCTCAGTTTTAAATGTAGTATTAATGTGAATTATGCTAAATGCTCAAACTTAACAAAACCACACACAGGTGCAATAACAACATCTAACACATATTGTAACCACTAACATGTTCTTAATTATATTACATCTCTTACCTGAGAAGTCCAAAGATGAAGGCATTGAACTTCAGAGCATCTGTTGACAAGGACTTTTGTTCTTGTATGAGACACACCAATTCATATAAGGACCTGGTACCAGGACCTAGAGAATAAAGAGAGATAGGATGTTACTGCATCTTCAACTGCATATTAGAAATACTTCCATTAACAACATCAATACCACCACATTCAGCATAATTACAATCATATCTTTTACATCACAATATCTCCATCTGAATTTTCATCATCACTATTAATACTATCCCTCAAGATTTATCTTTTAAAGTATAAAAATATTACATCATACCAAGTTCAGTGGTAGCTTCAACCACCTGCCAAATGGAGTTCTTCATCCTACCAATGATGAAATTTCTGATGTATGGTTTCATGCCATCTTTGATGATGTTGGCGATGGCAGGGCACAGATGATTCAGCACCAGAAACCCAATGGTTGGTGTTCGTACAGTGTCTCCAAGAACAGCCTGCAAGTAGAAATAAACAACATTTAGGTCAAACAAGTATTCTATAATGATTTGTGCTTCAATCAAACTATCATCAATCATTTATTAATCACTCAATAATCAATCAAACCATTTATAAATCAATCTTCAGGCATCATACAGCCTAAATGTATTTCTCTCTTCTGAGCCATCTCTTATACTGGTCTCTACCTCTTTCTATTTCCATTTTACATACGGTAAGAAAGCAAAACGTAGTACTTTGAGATTATAAAATCTCAACAAGTCTTAAAGTGCTACTTTATGCCTCTTACTGTTTTAAACATTAAGCTGTCAAGATAATATCAAAATTTTTTTTATAATAATAAACAATAATATTAACAATTAAAATTAAAAAAAATATATAACTAGTACAGTAGTACTATAAAAATTGAACAGCAACTACAAATAAAATTTTAAAAAATTCTACATATTAGACTGACAATAATATTAACCCAGGAGCTAGACTTGCCACAAGTCTCTAATTTATTGATTTTTCCTAGTATTAGATAATTTCAGAGAGCGCCACCAGCACCTGTTATAGAGTACAACAGTCGTGTCATCACAACACCAAGTGGCGAGCTTTGTTGTCAACCAGACATTGGTTACCGTTCATTATGCCTGAATGACTTCATAATATTAATGGTTTAGAATAGGCTTTCTGGAATAGGCATTTTAAAACCTAATAATTTACCATCAAAATGTACTAAAAACACAAAAGCTTGCATTATATATAGTTATCGAACACACATTTAATCATCAATTTACAAAGAAAAACTAAGAAATAACATCTTAATAATTACGTTAGAAATTGGAATCAATGGTTTGTCAGTAGAGAAAATGGCATCCGGTTGAACGCATTTTGTGTCGCCAATAGCAACGGTGTGGTATCGTGACGTAACACTGTAGTACTCTTCCTAAATGCACCTTCCTAAATCAAAAATTGTTTGCTCACCCCTCCCCTGTTTTTGAAGACATATAAGGCCATATCAATAAGATTTGTCACCATAATTCCTACATGATTGTTCCTCCTAAAACTACAGTAATCATAAAGATCAATAGATATTAGATGCATTAATTGATTGCAGAATCCATGATTTTTGCCAGGTCAGCTTAAAAATAGACACATATTTCAGATTGATAGTAATTAGTTGCAAGTATTAATATAACGTCTGAAGATGTCAGAGTAAACGGCTCAATGACAAGTTCTGTCACTTTAGTTCTCATATGATCATCCTCAAATTAATGAAAATCAATAAAAATTAGAGGTATAATTGATGGTTGAAACCATAAATTTTCCCAGGTCAGCCTAAAAATAGACATATACTGTTAGATTGATACAAGAGGAAGGACACATTAGCAAGGGGACTAAACGGGTTGAATGACTCAATACTTGACACTCGCAAAATTTCTGCATCATTATTTTAATTGACTTGTATTCCCTGTTTGTACCATGCTTTGTGCACATTTTGTCTAATGTTTATTAAAGCCTTCTTGCTCCACAAGTTCCTGTCATCTGATTCTCTTTTCTTCAGAGTATAATATATATCAGCCAACAATATTAAAATTATCCAAAATGCAAGTCATGAGGTATGCAGTCAACACTTTTAATAAAGTCGTTTTCATAATGATACACAAAAATACTTAAATACAGAATTTTTTTTATTTACTCCATGTAAAGTGAAGATGACCTGTTATTTTCTTAAATGGAATGTTGATCATAATCTTCTGAATATTCATGATCAAGAGATAGAAAAAACTAAATGAGTACTTGGACACAGTAGTTAACTACCATTTCAAAAGGCACTGTAACAAACAAGCAATCTTCGGAGGAAATAAACAATTTAATGTACATTATGATACACTAACAATTCACTGAAATGTTTAAATGGTGTTATTATTTTAACAGGACCCCTTCGGAAACATGCTTTAGGGTTATCCTGAAGTTCTCTATAATGTTTCTTTTTTGAAACAGTTTTAAATAATTGAGAAAATATTAAAAAGTTTTAAATAATTTATTCTTAAAACAGATTTAAATACTGTGAAGGCAATTGTGGATAACACTTTTTTTTTACATATTTAAATACTGTGAAGCCTATTGTGGTTAACAATAAAACAAGATCGACTACTAACATGTCTATTAGTATATTATTATGTTGTTTTGTAGCATTGTAAACAGAATTTTTGAAACCCATTCTTGTAAGTCACCAAATCATACATTTCTACCTGAGCGTTTGGCTAATTGGTATGGTTCCTGCCTCTTGCACGCCAGGGCCCAGTTCGATACCCGGCTCTGCATCGAGTATTGAATTCAGGTCTTTTATAATAACAAAACGCTCAGCTCCTCGAATAACCCTCTCAAGAGAGTTAGGCGAGTTAAGGACCATGTATGTATCAGTCTGTATCCGTTTGATGTTGTAGAGTAAGTGAAGTAGTTGGCGCCGAGCTATGGCAGCTGCGGGTCCCCGGGGACCCAGCCCGAATTTCCCAGTGTGTAGGCATACATATACGAGGACAAATAAAGAAATATTATTATTACTATAATATTAATACTAAAACTAAAAATCAGTACACCATTTTATGTACTGAAGTATCTATTAGTATATACATGAATTGCATACTCGCAGCATTTTACTTTTCTATTAGAAACTGCTAGTTTATTTTCTGTACTTTGTTCTACTAAATAAATTAAAATTAAATTATTCTTAGGCTCTGTCCATATTATCAAATTTTCATTGACAATAACCTGTTGTATGAACACAGTCATGATGCAATGTTATCATGACCATATTTAGGCATGTCACATGTTTTTGTCAAATAAAATTTGAGTGTCTGAACAAGGCCTTAAATAGTCCAAAATGATGAAAATCCTTTCTTTGTTCAAACTTCAAAAACAAAATCCTGAAGGTTCAGAGAATAGTAGTATGCTAGAGTACAATTATCAAAAAACCTTCCAAAAAATGTTTCAAAATATCCTTTAAATTTAATTGTTGATAATTAACACCACACTTGTAAACTAATCAAGTTTTGTTGTTAACATATATTGCTCATTGTCTGTAAATCCTAAGTCAAATCCAGCATAAAGGTTAATTAATAAGGTCAGTTTAAGGTCATATAATCTTCTTATCCAGCCAACACAGTTTCCTTTTTATTATTGCAAGTTGAACAATTGACAAGAATACTGGCCAGGGAAATTATAACACCCCAGAAAAGTTTTTATTAAAAATTTAATTACCACTTTCATAATTCAGTTAGTGACTAAGAGTAAACAATTTTTAGTTGCAATAAAAAATAATTACGTATTTACTTGGACCTGTCGTTTATATACTTGTTTAATCGTATAAATATGTTGAGAGTGTGTATGTGATCCCCATTGACATGTAATAAATACTACAATGAACTACAAACATCTTAGCTTTACAATGGTATCAAACACTTTATTTTAATCATAATCTGTGACCCGGAACAGTAAAACGAAAGTGACTGACTTTAGTTGTTTTACGCATATTCACACAATGAAGCCGAGATACGGCGTTTCAGTATCGCTGTACAATATGAGGTCACTGAGAATAGGTCACATTGAAATAGCGAAACACTTACAGTTCAGACTGAATATAGTGTTCAAATTGTTAGTACATGTCGGTAATTACCCCATCTATCGTATTCCGTAAAAAAACCTAAAAAACACCGAGATCCCCTGTGTTTGGCGGTAAAGCTTTGCGTTACCAAACACAGAGATCTCCATGTTTGGTGGGCAGAGTTTTAATATCATTTACATTTTGTTTTAATATAGTTTGTTTTCATTTTCATTGATCAAAAAACAAAAAAATTGACGATGTATGCTAATGGTGTTCTGAGTTGAGAAATAAGGTGATGTAAGAGCAAACACTAACAAGGTTCTGATCAAGTACATAGTACTAAGCTTTAAAAAAAACCACTGCCAACTTTGAAAGATTTATCTCCAATTGTTGGCAGAGTTTCTAAATCTTACTTCAAATTTTGAACCAATCTTTTCGACTAGCAGCCCATAATATTGTCCCAGAAACTCAAGTGCCATCCATAAAATCATCAAAAACAAAATTCACATTAGGTGATAAGGCAGTAGCTTGAGTTTGAAGATGCCTTTGCTCATGATGACAAGAATAATCAGCCTTTATAACAGATCAAAAACAACCAATTTTCTACAATTCTATTTATATTGCTGGTAGAAATGTCAGGGTATAAGCTATATGCACAGACTATAGGTTTATAAACATCTCTATAATAGCAAAATTTCTTTTTATTGTTCTAATTTTTAGTTGAAAAGATAATAGCTTATTATACAAAGTAAACAATTATTAATTTCTTGAGGCAGATTTTTTAGAAATGTTGACATTTTTATAGTGTTTCAATACAGAATACTCAGAGGGTATTTATTAAAAGCAATACCATGACAAAAAAATTAACTGTTACCTTTTCTTGAGGTTTTCCTTTAGAGGCCCTTGAAAAGTGATCAAGAATTAAATCCACAGCAGAACCAACAGCTGTAACTAAACCTTAAAAAGAATTTTAAAATATGATTTAAATGCACTTCTCAAATAAAACTAAAAACAATGTATGTATGCCAATATGATATGAAATAGTTTTTATTTTCACCCTGCACATGATATACTGCATAATATAGAGCAGTTTGCTCAGTTTGCTAAACTGGTGGTAGCCATCCTAAACTTCACAGAACATTGGACGTTTTTTAGACATTTAGTTTAATACACATGAAAGCAACTTTTTGTATGGAGATACACCTCCACTCATCTTAAAGATAATAAATATTTAACTATTAAATGGATATTATACATGGCAAAAACAAGCCAAACCCAGTCACTCGTCGCAAATCGTTTTTCAGAGAAATTGGTCAAAACATGCTGGAATGTCAAATTATAAAAATCTATTTTATTGCATTAAACTAAGCTTTATATCTATAAATCATGCTATGCCCATTTTCAAAGTTAAAACAACAATTTTTAAGGATTTGATGATAGTTTCCACATGAAAAATGCCCGACATCATAAACTTTGATGGCTGATTTCTCATATATTGTTCTTTAACACTGACCGCCTAGGGTTTGAAAAAACAGTATCAGCCACCGCCAGATTATTTAGCAAATTTTAACACTTTTCCGAAGCTCGTTGAGAGTGCGTATGTCATCAGATTGTGATGTAATGAATACTACTAGAACTACAACAATTTTAGCTTTACAGTGGTACCAAATACTTTATTCTAATCACAATCTGTGCCCCGTAACACCAAAATGACTCACTTTTGGAGATTTAAGCAATTTCGCACAACAAAGCTGAGATAATTGCAATTTTGTGATGTTGTTAGTATTGATGCCGATAATGTTGTTAAATTTATATTAATTGCAAAGATGTTAACTGCGGTGATGTTGATAGTGGTGGTAATAATAATAAAAATAATAATAATAATAATAATAATAATAATATGCAAGGCCTCTCAGCGCTTCACATTACTACCCCCAGTCATTGGATTAAACGCCTATGGAACCCTCTCCAAGAGATAGTATTCCATAAAGTTGCAGCAGCTACATAAGCGCATTTTGGCATTTAATTCTACCAGGTACCCATTTATACTCCTGGGTGGAGAGAAGCAATGCAAATAAAGTGCCATGCCCAATGACACAAGTGAAATGCATAGCGAGGTGGTTGAAACCCTGACCTCGAGGTTGGGAAAATAAACCGTTCCCACTGCGCCAAACCACTTCTACAATCATGTTGATGGCTTACGTTCAGGATGTTGTTGATAATGAGGATGATAACCTCTTGAGTATTTATTTATTTGTTTAAACTGGTTAGTTTTTATTGATTACCTTTCATTACCACCATATCAAGTTCATATAATTTACTTGATTGTTTTTTATCTCTTGGTGAAACAGTGATGTCTTGTGGCGGACCTTCTGGTCCTTCAAGATCCTGCCAATCATCAAACCCATGCTCACTGCCAGCATCCTCTATTGCCATACTCTTAGTGGCATCTCTCTTCCGTTGGCCCTTTCCATTTCTGTGAGAAACATCACTTTTCAAATCTGTCATCTGGTTTCTAATTGGTGACTGTCTTTTGAAGCTGGTGCATGATTGGTCAGTGTATATATTCTGGTGGTTCTTGTACCAGTTGAGCATTGCAGGTAGTGTGTGGTAACCATCAGTCATGTACATTGGTTCATAATATCCTCTTGAGTTCCTCCTTGAATGAATGTCTTTCTGAGCTGTAGTATAAAAAAAGGTTTCATCATACTTTAAAGATAATCATAAAAGTTCACAATTTGACAAAGAATCAATAACTCCTTGTTAAATAAAATACTTGAAAGATAAATTTGATAGAATTAGATACTCTAAGCTATTTCGACAAGCAAATTCAGAAGGTGAAAGAGAAATTGGAATTCAAAACATAGAAACAATGAAAATAAGTAGTAAATAGTCGAGCTCTCCTTTCGCCCACATCTGGATCGCCACTGAACTCATGGGTGTACTCTCTTTGTTCTTTCGTCTCTTTCACTCAAATTTTTCTCCCTCTTATCTATTTTTCGGCTTAACTAATGGGGGCCCTCATAGCTCCCCTGCCTGATCCGCCTGATCTACAGACCATCACAAAAATAATACAAAACACAAAACTATGCTTACATCAATGAAGACAAGCAATTCAAAATGAACTGAGGATAAAGGCCTCGTAGAATAAATCATCAGGTAATAATTCCGAGTTGGTCAATGTTTTTTATAAACTCTAACCTACTTACCTATATTTTGAATTGAAATATTACATTTAACTCAAGTAAGTATATAAACAAAATAACTTTGAGCTCACTTATGGGAGCATTTTTTTTGTGTTTAAATATGGAATTTTCCTGAGGGACACACTGTATTCTTTTATAGTAGTAAATGATAATACTTAAATGGGTTAATGTTTTATTAACCATAGCATGCTATGTGTATTTGCAGAGTAAGAAAAAACAAATATTTAAGTAAATGTATTTGGTACTTCGGTAGACATACTGTTCACATCCACATTGTTGTTCTCAACAATTCCAAATGGATTTATGGTGATGAAATGTTTTCATTATTTATTATTAATTTTAACCATTTTTCTTTGAAAAAAAAATGCCCATCAGGAAGATATTGCTGTCCAAATGATACGTCACTAAACTAAATATTAGAATTACAATGAAAAACACTACCCGCAAGCATCAGTAAAACCAAAATGATAATCAATTTGTAACAAAATTTAAATATAAATTATAGAAAGGGAAGTCCATCTGTTACTTTATGATAATATATGCCAAAAAGAAACAAATCATTAATGCCAAACCATGCCAGCTATCAAATAATCTTTCATTCATAATCAGATGTAAGGCCATTCATCTGACACAATTTAACAAATTTGGGGCTTTTTTCCTAAAACATTTGTCTAATATACCATCGCTTCCTCAGTACTTTATGCGACCATGACATTAGCATGAAAAAATTGGAAACAGGATTAGAAATGCATAAGAAAATAATTTAATGTATTTTTACCTTGAATGTTCAAAGATTTTAAAATCAATAGGAAACAAGGATAATTTTTGAAAGAAATATTCAATTTATAGGTACTGTAGATTTTATCTTGAAAAAGTACATAAAACGATACAAAAAAAGCTTATTAGAAAATTTCTCAGTTGTCAAATTGACTGCTAAAGCCGGGCACTCACCGCGTCGTAAGAAGTTCGAGCGATGAAGCCAACTCCGCTTAAAGTGAGTAACAGACAACGCAACGCTGATTGGTGAATATCGGAGGCAGCCAAAATGGATTGTAAGACAGTCGAGAGATGAAGAAAACTCTGCTCAATATGAGCAACAGACAACGCAATGCTGTCTGGTGAATATCGGTGGCAGCCTAAATGGATCGTCATTAAAAATGATCAGCTAATGAGCGCGGATTGTGGTGTCCTTCATAGAATCGCGTCGGCTGACTACTGTAGAGCACCCAGCTTTACATAACTAAGTGTTGCAAGATAGAAACGTGATTTTAATACACAATTTGCAATAAAATCAGATATACTGTAAATATTATAACATTGAATTTCTGAATTATAAATGATTCAGACTTTTTACTCAGAAAATACCAAAATTGAAATGATAATTTTCATTTGAGAATTGATAAACATTTCTATAAAACAAAAATAAAGTATTTAAATTATATCATTTTTGGAATATAAGGAACAAATTGTTAGGAAAACTAATGATAAATACAGTATCTCTATTACAATTCCCCTATCTTAAATGATTTCCTATATGACTGCATTAATCCGCTATGACCAATCCCGAACAGTGCTCCCATGATCACCCAAAAAGGAATCAAAGGAAATGATGTTGTTTTGATGTGGGAACAGCTGTTGTTAGGAACTAGTGTTGACAAAACCTCGAAGCTATGTTCAACGCAAGAAGTACCGTATAAGACATTTGACACCCAAAATAAACACTTTAAACAATAATGTTTATAGTTCCATGGCGCAGCTTCACTAACAACCAAAATGTAATTCTAGTATTGGAGTAGGTGGGTCCCACCTTGGGTGACATTCATTTAAAAAAAATGATCTCTCTCAATGGCTGTGTATAATGTCAACCATTCACGTGGTCAATGACTGCAAAATGTCTTCAACAATAAGAGAGCTAATGAAACAAGCAAGTAAGAAACTGTTTCTGGTAACCAAAGATATCAAAAATTTTAAAATCGTATTATTTTATGTAACAATTTAACCTCGATAATTTCTGAGTAACTGTAACCAACCGAAATTACTCATATCCTAAATACTGTAAATGGTTTTACTGAGCGATAGACAAGCACCAACTCAACAGATGTTTAATTTAATCATAAAATACATAGTGAAATCCTTGTGGGATACATTTACAAAACAAACCAGTGTGTTCAGGCATCTGGCTCCCTAGTTGTAACCTACAGTATTTTGTCATTGTATAAATGTCATTGTTACTGCTTATTGGTGACGAATATTCATTACAAAAAATTTGGCTCTTAGAATCTATGGATATTCGGTATTATCGAAATTATTATTGAACAACACATAATTATGGTACTATTCATCCAAGGCTGCAAAAGTGTGCAACTGCGCTACCGGAAGTCAGAGGTATTACGCATTACCTTAGATGAATTTTTGGGGATTGCAGAGAAACTGTTCAGCTTTATACAGTAGCGTACAGCAAACATTTGGTGCTGAGGCATCCTACTGATAATTTGAATGTGATTGTATATAACTTGTACATACTGAATTAAAGAAATAGTGTACGTAGTAAAGCAGATGTCTCAGTGCTATTTGTTTGATTGTGAGGCTACAAATGAAGATCGCTCGGTGGCCTAACCGTAACATACAGCATTATGATTATAGCAATGTTGATACATGAACATCGTACAAATATGAAAGATCGTTTAATCCTTGTCCGGGTTGATAAAAATGACAAAACAAATAACATTTTGTTTTCATATTTAAAAAAAAATATATTTTTCTATAAAAAGATAATTGTTTTTGTTTTAAAATGGAAAAACCATTTTGGTTCTATTATACTTTAACTTATTGAAAATATACTTAAATAACTGTCCTTTTTATAACACAAATTTGTTAAGACAATCCCTGATCCCCTAATTCTCAAAAGTGAGGAATATAATATGAGAAGCTGATTTGATGGTTGTTTAGAATCCATGGGGAGAGGCTGCATAATCGACACAGGAAGATGACGCAAGCACGGCTAATCCTGTGTCCCGTGCACAGAGGCGATAATACGCTGGTACGAACAGGTCACGTTTTAAAAACGGTATCGACACAATTATATTATCATAATTCAACCAGACAAATATTACATCTCAGCATTACATTTAACTGACACTAGGTAAGAAATAATTGTACAGTATGCATCATTTAGAGCATATTGTATACTGAATACAGGGATATTATTATTAATAATTCTGAATAGTTAATCAAATATATTACAGTATATTTTATTTAAAGGATGTTTTAAGGGTATTTCTTGAAAATTAGTATTTATCAATAAGTTGTTAAAGACATACTGTTTATGTTAAGCTAATGAAGTAAAAAAAAAAAAATGAAATTTTGGAATTTACAGTACCAGGTATGTTTCATTTCTATATTTCTTAATGCATTGCTCTGAAATTGGATAGTAATTCATTTATAGTTATGTAGTAAACTCTAAATTTTCAGAAACTATTAATACTTAAAAATTGTAATAGTTTTTAAACATAATTTATATCAACTTTTTATTATTTTTAACATATTATAATATTAAATTTTTATGCTTGTCAATTTCATGAATTTTATGCACAGTGTTAATTTGTGATGGAACAAATGAATGAAAGTATCTGTAAAACTAAGATACTTAAGGAGGATAAATAGTAACATGTAATATATTATATTGTAGCATTCCACTATTGGGGGTTGTTCACAATTATCAACATTTCCACAAATGTACAAACAGTACGCTAGGAGGGAGGGGGTAGATACATTCGCACATGTTTACATGTGCATTAAAATTCAAAATAATAAGCAATATTCAAAATAATAGATTTTTATGACCAACAACCATGAATTAATTAGACATTTTATGTAACCAAGTAAGTACTTCAGTTTATCATTACATAAAAATAGAGAATAGTTTTGTGAAATTCACATTTTTTACACTTTCAGAGGTGAGAGAAGGGGTACCAAAAAAGAGTACCTTCTCTGAACACTTGCGAAAATGTTTATAATTGTGAACGACCCCTAAGGAATTATGCACAGCATACAAAGTACCTTACAGTAAACAACATTTATATAATTTTCTAATAATTAATAAAAGTGAAAATTAGGAAATACTAAATCCTGTAATTGCAAATACATTAATAAAAATAAAAATTGTTTCATGATGAAACGATGTTGCGACAGATGTTGAGGATTTTGACCGCAAGGCAATCCGCACGTTTAATGTTTGATTGAGGATATCGATAGCAGTCATTGATTAAATTGCATTAATGATTTACAATGTTTGTATTAACATTTATATCAATTTTTTGTAATATTTATAGAATAGCAACATTATCTATTCTTTGATAAATTTGTAATATATTGATTATAAAAGTTTAAACTTTCCACAGTATACTCAAAATGTTAAAATACAAGAAAATTAATATTCATTTAAACAATTTCAATATTGTTAGAGTTACCTATATTATTTGAAAACATACTTTTTTGTAATATTTATAGAATAGCAACATTATCCATTATTCAATAAATTTGTAATAATAAATTCTTTATAGTTTAAAGTTTCAAGACAATTTTAAAACTGTAAAAAAAATATTTATTTGAAAATTTTTATTTTTGTTAAAAAAGTTACCAACCCAAAAATATTATTTGTATAATAGCCTTATTGTATTTTAATTTGGAATTAATTGTTTTAATTCAATAATCCTAATACTGTATGCCCCTCATAACCATCTCAACACAGTATTTTTATCTTACAATCAGTAGATTGAAATGATACTCGATTGATATCATGTATTGGGTGTATCTGTATTAATTGTGTATGTCCTGATATTAAAATGCAAAGTACAGTAACTAGTCACAAGACTTTAACAAAAATTGTATGTTAATTCCATTTTTTAAACAAAGTTTGAGTATAATAGATAAATAAATTATTGATGGTATTTGGCAACATTATATTAAAGTTTAACGATTGTTAAGATGCTTACTTTCAATGTTAGTTCATTGGTTCAAATCCTGTACTGATATCCATGTACAGGTAGGATGTGCCTATAATGTGATGTCATCATTACCATATTTAGGCATGTCACATGTTTTTTGTCAAATAAAATTTGATAATCAGGACTGGGGCTTAAGACAAATTCTATACTACTACAATCTGTAAAAGCTGGGCACAGACTGTTTCATACGACCGTTGCCTAACAAATCCATCTCCACTTTCTCTGTGAGCACTTGGCGAGGCAACGCTGTTTGCTGATTGTCAACGGTATTATGTGAGGATCATCATTAACAATTCTATTTGTTGCACAGTCGTCAAATTCTCCATGTCATGTCGGCCAACAACTTATAGGTGCAGTGTGTACCTGTACCTGACTTAAGCCTCAAGATCTAAGCCTTTTAAACTTAAAGCATCATTCAGTAGTCACCCGATAATTTAGATTGTACTTTTTGTTTTATGCTACTGGTTGTGTTTATTATTGTGAATTAAACAAGAAAATAGTTGTCCTTCTGTTGATAGGTATGAAGGGAAGTGATGAATAACCTGATGGACATATCAATATAGAGGAGATTGACTGATAAATCTTCCTAAAGACTGACCTTGGCCACACGTGAGAATATATTATGCATTGACACCAGCCAAAAAGCAATATCCTCTAAGAAAGGAAGCTAGTGAAAGATGAATTCAATGTATTTGGAAAAATTCAATTATATGAACAATATATAAAAAAAATTAAAAATTAAAATAACTAGACTTTATTGATATCATCCATACAATAAGGGGCATAGGGTTTTTGAGTGAGAGTGGCAGTGAAGAAAAGGAGTACAATTTTTTCTAGCTATATGAAATTAATCAGGATTATTATTTGCTGTAAAAGGAATATTCTGTAGGCATAATTTTAAAGTAGTAATTGAGAAAATGAAAGTTTTATAGCATATTTAACTACACTACACATCAAATCAACATAGAAAATGAAAACAGAGCAATGTTTACAGTACTTGAAGTAATTGCTTATTGCATGCCTTGTTTATCCACAAACACAACAGCAATCAGTTAAGAATGCGACACTAAATAATCTAACAAACTCTACAACAATAAATCAAAAGATGATTTAACACAGATAAAGCAGTCACAAAGCCATGGCCAAAATGAAAAAACAGATTCAAAAATCATGCACCTGAATCGCTAGTGAAAATGAAAAAAACACAAAAAAATTTAAAACAATTCATGCAGAACTGAGAATAACGACCCCCAAGACCATGCATGTTAGTTACAGTAAAAGACTTCAAATACTTCAAACCTTTTCTCCAACGGTAGTCTGCATCTACGACATGAATAGGTTTTAATGGTCGATGGTTAATGTACTGAATAGTATTCTCAAGAAGTTGAGAGCATTCTTGGGATGTATTTCCTCTTGATTTTCCAGTATGATGGTTGAGTTCATGTGTCGATGTTGCTTCTTTTCCTTTGAGAGCAGCACGGATATTAGTAGCCTGCCTTGATACAGGGAATTTAGAATTTCTCTTTAACCTTTTTAGTTCTAATTCAGCTGCTTGTTCTTTCAATTGTTCAAGTAACTTATAAATCAATCTTGGATTTCGATTTTGAGCTGGTTTGACTGCAGATTCAGGATGGGATATCACTGATGACTTCTGAGCGGGTGCGATCAATTTACCCGGTATAAACTGCTTCAAGTGTCTGTTATCTTTTGCAGGGTCTTGGAGATTATGTTTCAGGAATCTGGCTTCAGAGAGTTTTCTCATTGGTCTGTAGCAAATGTAATCGGTTTGAGTTTCATTTGCCACTGTTGGATTTCTTGCACCATCACCTTTCTTCAGCAATGGAATGTTACTTCTTGAGTCGGAAGCGCCAGTGTGCTTGCAGGCATGAAGCTCTGCCAGTGACGAAAGGGATGATGAAAGGCTTGTGGAGGAAGTTTCTGTGCCTCCATTGGAATTCAAAGTTTTGGAATGCTCTTTACTATAGCACGATGATATAATAGAATTGTCATGACTTGGTGGAAGGCTTAGGTAAAAGCTTTCATTATCGTCACAAAAGACAGCATCTGCATCCAACTCTGATGGAGATGACAGCGTGTCA
Source organism: Anneissia japonica (assembly GCF_011630105.1). Taxonomy (NCBI): domain Eukaryota; kingdom Metazoa; phylum Echinodermata; class Crinoidea; order Comatulida; family Comatulidae; genus Anneissia; species Anneissia japonica. The sequence continues at coordinate 265,719 of NW_022730884.1, read as the reverse complement.
GAGAAACATCTAGTGGTGATGTGGGATGGTTGTATAGATTCACTTTCTGCATAATCTGGAAGAGGTTCCAATGGTAGAAATGTCTCCTCTGCATCTACGTAATCAAATTTATTCCAATGATTATTTGCCAAATGTGTATCTTTTTTATCAGAGTTTCCATTATAAGTTTGATTTAGCCAGAAGTTGGTGTGATCCTCTGACTGCTGATAAAACTTCTTATCTGCATTATCATTTACAGGTAATCTGATGTCCTCACTTTTGTCATGCATAAGCTTACTCAAGGAATTTCCATTGCTGTCGTAAGTAGCTTGATGTACTTCTTGCACAGGTTGAGGGGTTGCCTTTATTTCTTTTTGATTTTGATTATCCAAAGAGAATGATGGGTTCAACACCGACTCAAGACTTACCCAGTCATAATCGCTGTTAAGTAACAATCCTTCTGATTGGCCATTGCACTTTATATTCTTGGAAATATCAGTCTCAAAATCAATAGGAGAAGCAGTATCTTCTGAAGTATCACTTACTTCTTCTTCACTTTCCGAATCGGATGAAAAAATATCACTTCTTTCATCTTTCACTAAATGATTTTTTGGGCTCAGATTTGCATTAATATCTACATTATCATTAATGATAATTATCTTGTCTTCTTCTTTCTTTGAGGTCAGAAGATTCAGCTTGTTGTTGGGAGACTCACTAAGACCATCTGGTGCTTCTCTGAGATGTAAGTCCATAGTTAATGAAGTGTTATTGCAGCAAATTGGTCTTTTCAGGTAAAATGGAAGAGAGGACAACGATGGTGGTGAACATGATGGTGATGTATGTGTATCCATAGCAACTGGGGTGGGTGCTGATTGGTGAGAAGAAATCACTGCCAAAGCTAGATGTGAATCAAAGGAAATTTTTTTTTTTAAAAACATGAGAAGTGATTTTACTTTAAAGAAACACAACCCAAAAATACCAAAACACTGAAATCATATTGACAGAATAATGACAATATTCAGTTAAAAAAATTATTGTTTTTTTTTGGATGTTGTTGTTACTGTATATCTAAAATGATATCCAAAAAATTAATAAAATAAGCATTGCAAGTGATATAATGGCATGAAATAATACCAAACCATAAATAAAGCAAGTATAGAAGCCAACAGAAATCATATTTACCAGTACATAAAAATAGAATACATGAGTGTAGCAACAAAGAAAACTACAACAATAAACAATTATAATTATAAACTACAGGTTCATATCCTACTTTAAACTGGAGGGTTTTCAAAATAACAACAAGGCAGTACTTCTACAGTAAGTACATTCAGTGTTAAAGATCAACCATAAAAACTAGCAGTCACCTCACTCCTCACCAATTCCTAGTCTAAGCATATTTTACATTTAGTTACAAATGCTTATTAAAATTTAAAATGTCATATAAATTTTCTGAAATTTGATTAAAAACAACTGGGTCATATTTTCTACTGTAATTTTTGCAATGTAAAAATGTTTCTTTTTATTGAATCAATTATAATTTATATTTTTAAATTAATAAATTTTTGCTTTTCTTCTTTAATTGTCCAATTTTTAACCAAAAAATGGATTTTTGGTCAAGTCATGGATTAGTTGTTTGGTGCAAGTTTGAGCAGTAGTGTAGAATTACATTCTTGTGTTATGCTTTTGGTAATCCTTGGGGTACAGTATGTCTGAATTTTCTTGTGTCATTCTAAACTTTACTTGTTTATAAAGACTGATATTGACTTGTTTACTCAACAATTGCCTAAAGTACAAAATAATATTGAATGTATGATAAATTAAGGATGGCTACAGTATAATTTTAAGACAGGCTTAAACATGATTTATTCTTTACCTATGTAAAGTAACGAGGTCCCAAGTTGGAATAAATAAGTCATTTCTGTGAGATCTATTTGAATGAGCTTCCTTAGTACATCTAATTTTATTTTAATACTGATCTTGCTGATCTGTATGACTGTGATGTCACACAAAACATCACCTGCAAAACTGCAGATGTAGATCTATCTGCTAGGCCAGAAAACAAGGATAGAACCTGTGCTGTTTTTAAGAATAGCTGCGAACAAAAAATGGAATAAAAAAGGAGAAATAAATGAATAACCATCAACAACCACCATCATTAAAGTACAAAATGACTTTAGAGACAATTAATATTTTTAGGGATTAAGTATGAAAAGATAAGTACTGTGCAGTAAAGCTCTGTTTGCACTATCAAATATTATGTGACAATAAATTATGCAAGATGAACATATTTTAATGTAATAAAATTACATCATGCCCATATATAGCTACATTACACAGATTTGTCACATAAAAGATAAGAGTGTGGACAGAGCATAACATACATACAGTACTTAGCTCTCTAGAGTATTTAAAACTACAGTTACTGTAGAGCAATACAATACGTAATAATACTGAGTACTTTAATCAATAATGCATTAGAATTACTACAAGTGCCCTCATAAAAGGGAAGAGTGTTATGTGGATAAAATTATTCTTTACTGTAATTAGCAAAGCTTTATTGTTCTTTTCAAAATATATTTATGAGTTAATATTTGAATAATTAGTGGGGAGAGGTACCGCAGCAACCTTTGAATCCCTGTGTCATTATTCAACCCTGGGCATGTCAGAGTGTCATTCTCACAACAAAAATACAATCCCATCTACCTGTATGTGATGACATTATATTAAGCCCCTTTAAAATTATATGTACATTGTGTAAAAGCCTATTAAGCATAGCAGAGCATCGTTTATTAAAATAAAAACATGCATTATTTTATGAAATTGAAAAATATATTTAAAAAAAACAAAGTGCAAATGTTGATTCAATAATTACTGTATTTATCATAACCAGGGCATAAGTTATTTAAAAACTGCCTTGTAATACACCATGTGTTGGGGAAAAAAAATCAGATTGCTAATGACTCCAACTGCTAATGAATTATGTCAGTTTTAAACAGAGATGATTCGCTGGTTCAAAAGCATGTCATTCTAGCAACCCTGACTTGTTGACTTTGCTGACTTTGGTTGGTTTGTTGATTATGTTTTAATTTTTTCCAGGATGTTTATAAAAAGGACATCATGTTTACGAGCAACTGGAGGTCCTTAGAATTCATTCACCCTAACTAATGCTCTAACCTCAAATTTATATCTTACTCATCCTCATATTGATTAGAGAATACAGGCTCTGTTTAATATTATAACTATCATCATAATCATAAGAAAAAAGTATTGATAACAAACATTAATATTAACCCCCATCTGGGAACGTCCTCAGTGCATTGTACAACGGTAGTACAACGCATCCAACTCAGTCTCCTGTGAGTGCTAGGTAACACAACACTAGTCTGCTGGTAGTTTGTGGCAGTCTGACTGGATAGTCATTAAAAACAGTTCATTGCGTGCATGTCATAGCATTGCATTCTCTATAGTATCGCATAAGCTGATGACCATCGGGCACAGTGATTGCCCGGCTTAAGGGCCCCATTCATTTTAAATTATTCCCAAATTAATAAAATGTTCAATATAAAATTTCTAACTAGAAAAATACTTTTATTGGATTTTATATAATATCCAAATTTTGTATATTTTACAAACCTGTATTTTAAATCAAATGAATGTAGTTATGTCTTGAAAAATATAACTTCATGTAATTTATTTACAGTTTACATCATTACAGTACATTATATTATATCACAAGGGGCTCTAGATATTACATCTGTATCTTATTACTGTATACATTTTCACTTCAGTGCAGCCTCATTACCAATGCACACGATGACATCTTGTTATCACTGATTCTCTACATTCTCATTAACTGCCCACTAAAAGCCAGCCTGCAAAATCATCAAGTACAGCACAGCGCTTTTTTAAGCATTCAGTACATAGAGCATTATCATAATTGCCTCAGGCTGATCAATATATTTGCAAGCGCTGTCAATCTATTGCAGCCAATCTTGTATTGCAAGGCATTATGGGATCTGACTCACACAAGAGATATCATTCACCATGTAAATGAAAGGCCTTTATTTACGAGTATTGAGACAAGACTTCAGTTTTATGTTTAGCAAACCCTAAGGCCGCTAATAAATGTGATTTCGAACAAAAATAAAAAATTTTTTTCGCACCCTTCGCCCTGAAATATGGAAATTTCAGAAAAAAATGTTTTTGTTATATTCATTTTTACTACTGCCCTCCATATTTCTTTCTTAAAATCTGAACTATTTAAGGCATTATCAGTCTCATTACTAATACTTCCACAAATTCATCAATAACATTTTATTTTTGTTTTTTCCCACGACCTACAGTAGATGCTTTTGGCAAAATTATTTTGCTATTAAGAGAACAAAAAAAATTTGACTCTGTGTTTCCACAACTCATTTTGGAACTACTGTACTGTTATATGCTAAACTGTAAATAATGAACCTCTCAATTTGGTTTTGCAGGAATACTCTGTTTTATAGTGTTAACTATTAATTAATTAGTTCTCGTTAATTAATATTTTATAACGAAACACAGAGATGATTTAATAATTAGTAGGTCACAGGGGTTGATAATGATGTGTCTTCGAGCTAATTAGCTTTTACAGATAAATATGACTTTAATAACAGAATAGGAAATAGCGAGGTGAAAATTAATATGTATGCACTGTAAACAATATATTGTACCTGGCACTATCAACTTAATTAGCACATTTCCCATGTGCAATAATACAGTAACTGTACAAAAATTCTTTTTATGTAACTAAACTGTAAAGCTCAATACTGTAGGAATACTGATACAGAGTGACTGATTTCTTAAAGTTTAACTGATAATTTTTTATTGTCTCTTATTTTCATTCATTTTGAAATTGTGATTTTTATTGTACTGTGTTTAAGTGAATTAAATTATTTTATTGTGAACACACTGCATACTGTTTGCCACTATGCAAAGGTGTAGATTTCAAAATAAAGTTATTATTATTTAATAATTATTACACTATGCAAATAAAATAATTATTTGTAGAACAATGCATTCAGGAATCTTTCACAGGAAGTGACTTCCTATTTACACTAAAGTGTAAATATTGGTTTCAAGGATTTCATGGTGAATGGTATGGCTTACAGGGTATGAATCTACGAAATACTGTACTGTACCTTACACAGTAACTGATCTTAATCTTTATAAACACCACTATTATAATCCTGGTGTAATAATTACAGTAGTCAGTATGTACTGTATATTAACGAATACTTTCCAAGATGCTTTTGGAAAATTAATACGGGAACTTGCGCCAATCGGTGGAAGTCAACAATCGATTGATGAAAACGCGCGCTCACTGATCTCCCGAATCTCACAATAATCTTGTAACCACATATTACAGGATAAAATTAAAATGAAGTGGCATTACTGTACAATCCTGGTTTTACAGTATTGTCACTAATGTGGTAATCAATATTGTACAGCAGAGGTGCATTTAAAAGAGCAAGTAGGCTTTCACCCCTCCGGCCCTGCCACCAAATTCTTGAAAATTAAAACAATTTGGGGAAAAAGAAACATGCATTCAAATCTGACCTTGAAAGTGTCATGGGCAGATCTAGTATGGGGACATGGCCACTTAATTTCAATGTCACAATCACATATTGAAATTAGTGCTACTCATTTTAATACCTATTCTGAGTGTTGTGCCCCACCACACCACACTGTTTGAAAAATTCTGGATCCGCCAATGAGTGTGATTTTCAGCCATAGACATCATGTTGTACCTCACTCCCAACCATGGTGGTGTTTAGGTAATCTGGACCCTCTCTGTAAAATTTTCACCACGGGGCATGTCTATTTCGAATTCCTGAATCCACAACTCTATTGTACAATGTATGGAAACGTGGACTAGAAAATTACATAAAATACTGTACAGCACAGATGGCAAAGTGCAGCCCAACATTGAATTTTTTTTTCAGTCCACGAAAATGAATTAAAAACCTTATACTGTATGTGCGGCCGGCTAAACATTTTGGACTAAAAAACAGCTTATTTTTTTACAGCCCGACACCGATCATCTGTAAAAAGTAATATTAAAACTGAGAATAAAGTGGTATAAAAGCAGTGCATGAAGGTTTTTTGGGAGCACACTGTAAATATCGAAGTTTGGGTGCAACCCTCGGTGTTAAATAAAAAATTCACTTTGGCCCTCCAACTGATGTTTATGCCCACCCCTGCTGTACAGCAATTTTGAAATAGACAACATGGAGCCATGTATATTAGAGCCTACATTATGGGGATACTGTACAGTCAAATTTTGTAATTGTATCCTGTCTTTGTATAAAGGAATTAAAAGCAAATAATATTATACTGTACCTTTTTATAATTTAATGAACACATTTAATTAAGTTTATCTATAAAGTATTTTGTTAATGAACTTTATAGCTGTTCTGATATTTTGCGTGCAATGCTAATTCTATATTGACAAATTCTTTAAAAATAATGGTATGAAAAAACATTCCTATGAAATGCCTGGAATTCAAAATGCCATGTCATAGTTTATGTTGCTGTAGTTAAAATTATGACTTGTTATTTTTTTTATTCAATGGATGACATTCATCCTTATAATGTACAATAACAAAAGACCTTGAAAATCCTGAATAAATATTTTGCAAATAAAAATAAAATAAAAAATCCTTCATTTTGTTATTTAAACAAGTTTAATATATTTCTTGCTTGTTTCTATGTGTGTGGAACAATGTGTGCAATCACATTTTATCGGGTGTGGCACGACACCAGTCAGGATGGGGGAGGGGCCTGTTGAAGAGAGCTCTGTCCTCTGTTGGGAAAGAAAACACATTCCGTAGGAGAGAAGAAAAAAATGTTAGGTATTTTCAGATATTAAACTGTGGAATATCGATAAAATACAGTGGCGGATCCAGAGGGGGTTCAGGGGGTTCGGGGACCATGGAGAGTGCAAAGCATACTGTAGGCCTAGCTCTTCTTTTTGGTACCTAGGTTATATAATATAGAAGATTTTACTATGATTATTAAGTATTACATTTTAAATTTTGTATAGTTGACAGAAAATTAAGAAAATACATCTTTTTAAAAATAAACTGTTTTGTGTTTTCTTTTTAAATAAAACTGGGTATTTTTAAGGAAATTAATTCAATCATTCATCGGTCAACCTTAACTTAAAATGCCTGAAAACACATCATATTTGCCACCTGCAACTTATACTTTTATCTAAAAAATTATTTTAGAACTGTCGCATTGCATGTTTATTTCCTATTCTTGGCACAGAAAATATTCACAATTCTTTGCAACATATGGAGAGAAGGCAAAGATGATAAGCACTGTGTTTTCAAGTCCCAGTATGTTGGGAAATGATGTCGAGAGGAAATTGATTTAACAAAGTAAAGCTTTTCATTGTTTAAATGGAAATGAATTTATAATGCATGCATAGCATGATCTAGTTGTGATCTCTCCAGAGCAAGGCATCCCGTCAGATTGTTCTGAATTATTCAAAAGCATTGTCTGATGTTAATATCTATAAAATAATTTGTTTCTTTTTCTGGCAATACATTACTCTTATAGTCTTTATTTAGACAATCTGATCATTCATATTCAGTCTGACATCTGTATTTTTAAAAATGATGTTTAAATCAAAAGACAATTGCTTACAAATTAGTCATGTCATGCAAAAAAAAAATGCTTTTTAGCATAGTCACCTCTATACATGTTATAATTTAATAATAAATGTCCTATAAAGTATGTCTATTATACAGTAGTATTATTGGAGCTACTGTACATGTTTGAGAGTTGATCACAAAATTGGAATTTCATGATGTTTGTTTTTCAAGGCATTACACAGATACAGAATATCCAAAATAGCATAAGTACAGTAAATTAATGTACTGCCTTTGTTCAATATTTGTCCCAATATTATGAAATCTAGCCAAAAAATTGATAAAGGATAAAACAATTTCCATGTTGGAAAGAATTTCAGTAAGACTTTGCATCAGATGAAATTGTGAAATTAAACCAATACATTTTTTAAATGTTATGGAACCAAACAAATAAATATTCTTAGAATTCTGATAAAAAATGGATGGTACAATTGCAATTAACATTTATGGGCAGAGATAAAATCAAATCTACCTTGTAGTTTAGATAAAAATTAACAGATCTATACATTTGCCACCTCAAGCAAAATAAACATGTTTTAAGAGATGAGATTCAACAGAATGGGTTGAAAATTACCATGGTATGTTTGGCAGTGATAAAATAAATAGCATACTTTGCCAAGATAACATAACAGCATCAGACTATATTAAACCACGGAGAAAAGAAAGGCACATTGCATACCAGTACAGTACAGTACCTGCAGATAAAAATAAATAGCAATAGTAGCAACACAAATGACAGGTGTGCAACCTCTAACATATTGGATTGAGCAGATGGAAGGCAAGTGCGACATTTTTTACAGTTGGTGAACAAAAACAGTGACACTCATGACTTCCACTTTAGAGGCATTGCAAATCAATATTTGGAATCTGGCTTTTATTTTTTAAATGGTCTCATAGTTAGTTCATTATTTTTACCAAGTGAATTTCCTCGGATTTGGTCTCGTTTTCTAATGAGGTTCACTATCATAAAACCAGCATCCATGGAGAAAAAAAAAATTCATTCTAAACATATTCAAAACAATTGGTCATTTCAATACTGGTACTTTTATAATCTACATGCTAATTACTCCGTTAAATGTTGCACAATATGCTGGTTTTGGGAATGAATATTCATACAAATAGTTGCTATTTTTGTAACATTGTCTGTACATATTATAATGATGTTAAAATGTCAAATATTAAAATATAAAACACTTAACTAATAACTAAATAATTGTTATTTATATTTTTCCCCCCTTTTTTTTGCAATTTAAAGGTATGTCCGATATGCTTTTCCGTGATCATTCATGTTTAATAATACCATTTGCCTTTAAAAAAAAAAATGAAATGTAAAAAAATCTTTAATAATCCTGATCATGATTACATCTTAATATTTAATGTACATTTCTTGCTTTAATTTTATTATTTGACCTTCCAAAAATTTTCAAATTTTTTATTTTATTTTTGGGTATTGTGTTGAAATGAACTACTGTTCAGTAGAAACACATGAATTACTATGCTATAGAATCCTGTACTTTTTATATACAGTAGTAATGCAGTTATTGCTTTCGCGGTTTATGGAAATTTTACGGTATTGTAATACTGTATATAAAACATTGGGGGTTTTTCATCTACAGTATTGTTAACTTTTTTTATGGATAGTCTGGATAATAACAGCAATCTTGTGACTAGTTGCAAGGGTATTACTCACAAATTTGGTCATAGTTTAGTTCTACTCTGTGCTACTCTGTGGCTTAATTAATAAGTAGCATGGGTTTAATAATGCAGTAAACTCTGTGGTTCATAGCCTTATGAGTGACATATTTACAACAAGCCCTGTATTTGCGGTAAATTTGGGTTGGTGAATTTATACGTTCATTTGTGGCTAAGTATTATATTTAGATTTGAATTATAATCAGATGTTGTCAACTTAGTATTAAAGAATCATTTCCTAACATTTTACACTAATTCTGTAACACACGGCCACACACAAATGCACAAGCACCGTCCCACACACACGTACACAAACCTATGTGGCTATGTAAAACAAAATTCACATAACGAAAGAGTAAATTAAACAAAAAGAAAGCAGAAAAATAAAATGTCTTTGACATAATTAAATTAATAACAGTAAACCTGCATTGCATGTGATAAAACAAAAAAATTATAGAAATATAGCATATATTACCGTACAATGGAATCTAAAAAATGCATTGCTAATTGCACTGTATTGTCGAATTGTGTACGTAATTAAAACTCACTGTATATTATTGCGTAAAATGATCCACGTATAAGACGACCCCCAATTTTGAGATTTCTGGGCGATTTTTGTATGTCAGGCGTATACTGTAAGACAACCCCCTAATTTTTATGGTCTTCATGTACCTAGCTGGTTACAAATGGAGCCAAATGTAGGGCTAATCTTTCAAATACCATTTTATGGGCTTTTAAATGTTTAGTCAAAATCTTCTTTCCCAGCATTTAAAATTAAGTTTATTCATACTAACAGTTATTATCTTCATTTCAGTAGCAAATTTGAGTGTAAGAGACTATCCACAGTACAGTAGGATGAAAAATTTAAAAATAAAAAATGTGTTGTGCATATAAAAATAGCCCATGTTTATTGTTCATGATTTGCTATTTTAAACCTCACCTTATACATGAGAATATACAGAAGTGTTACAGTAGTTTACCAAGAATTTATTAATTTAAATGCAAAATACATTATTTGCTTTAATGCAATCCTAAATTGAATACAAATTTTCATTAATTTTAATTGATTTTCCAATGCTACAGTATAGCACAATCTATGTTTGCTTAAATTATAAAATCTATAAATTTTCACTAAATGATTGTTAATTGGTGATTATTATGTCATAATACTTACACTTCTCATCTTCACCAGTCACATTCATGTTACCGTGTGATTGAAGAAAATCTATATACGCTTTGCTTTGTTTATTTTCAGGAGTTTTGAGTGGTCTGGATGCTGGCCTTCGAATATGTCTAAGTTGTATTGGCAGAGATTTAGGCCTAGGGATTCTCTTCGTTTTCCGTATACGTCGAACAATACAATCTGTCTCAGAGTCACTCTTCTCCTGCATCAATTCTGTCCAGTGTATACCATTGCTTTTTGCTATGTTCATAGCCTTTTCACTTTTAGGACTTGGGGTTCCCTTCTTTTGCAAAATGTCTGCAAAAGTTGTCACAGTCTGGCCATCACCTGTATTTTTCCAAGTTAAATTTAAACTGGAATCTTGCAAATGTGATAGTTTCTGAGGAGTTCTAACCACTTGTTTCTGATCAATGACAACAGGATTATCAATGGCAATAGGTGGATTACCTGGATTGATCTTTGCCTTCCTTACAGCAACTCTTTGGAGTTTTGGTGAGGTTCTGTTCAGTATATCAAGTGTAGATTCCTTTGGTTTGTCACAGTGGTCAGTGCCAATTGATTCCTCTTGTGCAATCTCAAATGCTTTGTATAATGTTGTGTAGCTCTCTGGACTTCTTGAGAGAGCTGACACCGTGGTGGAGTCAGATCCAACAGTTTCTAATGGAAGCTGTCTTTTTGTTTCAGACTCATTGTCAATATTTCTACCATCATGGTTAGGACTGTCCATTTTTTTCAGTATTTGCTGGTCCTTCCCTTTGAGCTCATCCTTCTCAGTTTCAACATCACCATCTGGACATGAGTTTAATTCTGACATCCCACTTAAGCATGGATCATCCACTTCTGATTGCACTTCTAAAGCATCAACGAAAGTATCATTATTTAGACTATCAAGGCTCATGCTAGAGATGCCATGCTGCAGACCTTCAATCTGAAGTGGTTTTGAGAGATCCAAAATGTCATTGTTCATCTCCATACTTCCATTTAAGAATGGGACTGAGATGAGCTTTTCTGTGTCACAGATGCCATTCAGAGGAGCCATGCTAGTTTCTTCATCCTCTTGGAATTCATCTAGCAATTGGGACAAAGTGGTGTTCTCATTGTCCACTGATGATCCACTAGTGAGTTCTGTATCCATAGCCAATGGTATCAATATTTTATCAGCCATCAGTGGTGACCAGTGGAATGGCCACACCAGGCTCCGTTGTGGCATTGTGACTGCCAACATCTAAGACTTAACTGTAAAAGAAAAACAAACATGGTTGGTAATTTCTACAGTCACCATGCTATTATTTAAAAAAATAACAATGGTTGCTTTTCGATTAACTGCAACTACAGTGGTACTACACTGATCATTTAAAGAACCATCAACACAAAGTTGAATGATGAATTTAAACTATAAACAACTGATATTTTTATAATAATATAATAATTTTGAACCACTGAGGCAATGTTTAAATAATCATATTTAAACATAAAACAACAAAAACCTACTGTAAAGCTTTGTCTACACTATCAAATTTTATCTGACAAAAAAATGTCATGTGCCCATATATGGGTACGATGACATCATATCACATACCATCAAATTGTATCAAAAAAGTTCAACATGTTCAACTCTATGTTTCATAAAATTTTATGTGATGCTTTTTTTGATGAAATTTGATAGTGTAGACAAAACTTAAAAACAATAATCCTATCAAAAATATTGTAATTGATAAAAAAAAAATACCTTAAATACGCCTCCCTTCCAAAAGCTGTTTCTATCACCTTTGCATGAAAACAAACTCAACTGAGTATAATGTAGTTGTTTTCATGACTAATGTATTTTTCTAACTAACGCTGAAGCGACCTGTCTCAAAAGCTCTTAGGCTGATCACATGACAAGCAATAAAGACTTCCTATTACTGTAATAGCCAATACTGTACTTAAAATCCGTGCCACAGTTTCATTACTGCAATGGCAGTGACTCATGCATATCATTATGGAATTCATACATATTCATAAGCAATACTGATCAGGATAATTCTAAAAAGTTTCCTGTGTGCAATAACTGTAATAATCACTGCAATTTAGTCTTAATTTGATTACTGCTAATTATCTCACACCCATCAATTTTCATATTGTGGAACATAGGATAGCTACCTTTATTTTTGTTTATTGTATTGAGAAATCGGCAGGTTAGTGATTGTCATGAAATAATTTGTTTCATTACAGAAAGTAACAAAATAAAATGTAAATCATTCATTAGATTTATGGTCAGGACAAGTGTAACCTTTGTGTGAATCACACCAAGGATAATCCACTAAAGGTGGGGGTCCTTCTGAGCTGATGAAACTGAAGAAATTTGAAAAACTGCAATAAGATGTGAAAGCAAAGATAAGTAAGAAAAAATGTCAATAAGATCGAAAACCAAAGATACGCATGAAAAAACTGCAATAAAAACCTGCAATTAAATTTAAATGGAAATACAGTAAGTTAACTTTACGTAAAAAATAATACTGTATTTCCCAGCTATCCATATTAAATGTATTAAACGTACAGTACTTCAGTAAAATCAGATGGAAACATTTGGCAGCAGAGGCATTAATCAATAGGGTTGGTCAGGGCATTGATAGAGTAGGTATGAGATAGTAATGGCTTAACATTATGCCACAAAAAAATAAAGTTCCTGTCTTGGTATTTGGTTGACAGAATGTCATATTAATACAGCTGTTGTATGTGACAATCACGGATGCTTCTCATGAAAAATAAAAAAAGAACGGTAGTGATGATCTTTCAACTTGAACAAAAAATAAAATAAATACTGGTAATATTATTTAAAGCTTACTTTGTGCTATGTAAATGCTTTGTTAATTGAAAATTAGAACGACACAAAAAAACTGTTCGTTACCAATTAGTGTTTACTGTACATATTATACCAATTTTCAATATTCTTTTTGAATTGGCTTGTTTTGTAACTAATTCAAACATTAAAAAAAAACATACAAAATTGTTTGAATGTGTGATTTATTAGCAATTGCTTGGAAGTGTGATTCATTAGCAGTTACTAAATTGGTGCTTTTATTTTAAGGTGATGAAATTATAATAATATTTATACCCAGTATCTTTTTAGATTCCAATACAGCAAATTTTTTTTTTTTGTTTTTTTTTTTGGAGATTTCACCACAGACGGTATTTCTTTAAATAAAGGGAGACAAATAATACGTCAAATCTATTTACTAGCATTTAGTATAATGATACCAATAATATTTATACTCATAATACATTTTGAATGGTTAACTATTAACATTACAAACATTATCACCTATGTCCATCAAACATAGTTGAATACAGTACAATCATTCTTTATATTTCTGTACAATGTCTAGGCAGCTAACTTAATGTTTCCTTCATTAGCACATTTCAGTACGGTACATGTTATGCTATTAAGAATGATTTTTGAAAATCATAGATCACAGCATGCAAACTACTGTAGTTCTGATGTTCTGGAAGCCTAAGGCCTGATAAAAAAAATAATTAACTTATTTCCCTCACCTGCAAGTATTCTAAAAACATTTCAGAAAAAAAAATTTAATAACATTTTTTTTTCCCATAAATTTATTTTTCATTTTGTTAGTAACTTAGTTAAATTATCTCAATCATGTACTTTACCTTGTATATCTATGCAACAGTAAACAACAAAGGTGATATTTAGTTTTACAGAAATAAAAAATATAAATAAAAAGCATCCCTCCCTCATCACTTTTCCAGCCAAGACAGGGTGATAACTAATAATTTGTTTTATTGGGCCTCAACTTTTAGCAGTACAGTAGGTCTATCCAAATGTTATTTCATTTACCTCACAGCAAGCAACCATCACTGGAGTCAGAGGCAACCTACTATAGGCCCTCACCTCTCAACTCATTCCTAAATATAAATATAGGCCCTAAATGTAACCAGAATACAAGATTTGCATCTTTCTATCAGGGCTGGACACAAATTGGTCGTTCCATGGCAAAACAAGGTAACTTGAAATTTTCACTTTTCGAGAAAAATAGAGCTAAAGTTTGCATGTTTGCAACTTGGCAATAAATTGTTGTACCCTTCTGAAATTTTGCATGACTTTATCTAATAATGTAAAATTTGAATTACACTGTTGGTTTATTGCAAAGATTTAACAATATTTTACGTTGCTTTACCTCGGAAACGCACCTCGGATGTCAGGCGCGGTACTGTCGAAAAGGGTGTAGGGTTGTTTCGGCCCCGAGTTGGTATTTTTATCATGTACATTTCGGCTTCGATGAATGGTGCGGCCGCGAATAATACTTTAATAGAACAAGGCGGCTAAGCAGTATACCATTTGTTAAACATGAAACTTAGGCTACATTACTGCAATTATTTTTAGTAGTATTTTATTATTATATTAATTAAACTATTATTATTAAAGAGTTTGTTATCGTTCTTTTTAGAGAAACAATGCAAATGTTACAAGTAAATTGGTTTGGACACACATTTCCTTTTATCGTTTCCATACAATATATATTTGGATCATATATCTATGCAACAGTAAACAACAAAGGTGATATTTAGTTTTACAGAAATAAAAAATATAAATAAAAAGCATCCCTCCCTCATCACTTTTCCAGCCAAGACAGGGTGATAACTAATAATTTGTTTTATTGGGCCTCAACTTTTAGCAGTACAGTAGGTCTATCCAAATGTTATTTCATTTACCTCACAGCAAGCAACCATCACTGGAGTCAGAGGCAACCTACTATAGGCCCTCAACTCTCAACTCATTCCTAAATATAAATATAGGCCCTAAATGTAACCAGAATACAAGATTTGCATCTTTTTATCAGGGCTGGACACAAATTGGTCGTTCCATGGCAAAACAACGTAACTTGAAATTTTCACTTTTCGAGAAAAATAGAGCTAAAGTTTGCATGTTTGCAACTTGGCAATAAATTGTTGTACCCTTCTGAAATTTTGCATGACTTTATCTAATAATGTAAAATTTTAATTACACTGTTGGTTTATTGCAAAGATTTAACAATATTTTACATTGCTTTACCTCGGAAACGCACCTCGGATGTCAGGCGCGGTACTGTCGAAAAGGGTGTAGGGTTGTTTCGGCCCCGAGTTGGTATTTTTGTCATGTACATTTCGGCTTCGATGAATGGTGCGGCCGCGAATAATACTTTAATAGAACAAGGCGGCTAAGCAGTATACCATTTGTTAAACATGAAACTTAGGCTACAGTGTATGGAAACAACAGAAAGATAACGAAAGGAAATGTAATTGATGACAAATAAAAAGAAAGACAAGGAAAGAAATTAGAAGAAAGCTAAGGAAAGAAAAGAAAGACAAGAAAGAAAAAGAAAGAAAAGAAAAGAAAAGAAAGAAAGAAAGGAAAATGAGAATTAAAGACTAAATTCGTAAAAAAAAAAAAATAAAAAAAAAAAATAAATAAAAATTAATATTAGTAATCTAATATTAATTTTAACATTACTATAAGTAGCTCAGCCTAATTGGAGGGAGGAGAAAAAGAAAGAAATGATAAGTATATAAAAAAAAAATAAATAAATTTAAAAAAAAATGCACAACTACAGGATTCTCTTTTAAATGGTTAAATTAGTTTGAATATTTCCAAATAATGGCTAATTTTTCTAATTAATATGTATTTACAACATAATATAATACAGGATGATTGTTAAATATAATATATTCTAATCATGAGATGTAATATGCCAACTACATTTTCTAGTCAATGGCTGCCAATAACTGATATATTTTCAGTGGTTAAATTTATTATTATTACTGCAATTATTTTTAGTATTATTTTATTATTATATTAATTAAACTATTATTATTAAAGAGTTTGTTATCGTTCTTTTTAGAGTAAATTGGTTTGGAGACACATTTCCTTTTATCGTTTCCATACAATATATATTTGGATCACATTTATAAATGCTTCAATAAAATTTAGATATTATAAAATAAGTACCTGTAGGCTTAGAGTTAATTTGGCGGATTAGTTTTCCACTAGTTATTTATTTATTTTTTTTTTTTTTTGCGTCTCCATTTACATTACCAAATGTTCTATTTATAACAATACATATATAAAATAAATTAAAATATACTGAATGATGTGATAATGAAAATAAAGCAATTATATTACAGTATTATATTCATAAGGCCGACAAAATAACTCATTGCATAGAAATTAACTAAAGAAATTCCTAACTAGATTATAATTTGAGAAAGAAACGTTTTCAACCATTATGTTGAGGTGAAGCAGACACATGGTTTGTATCTTCTTGTTTGTTTTATTTCCATTGTCGATACATATTTTGATTACGTTTATAAAATACACAAATAAATGGAAATAGTAAAATATAGTTTAATAAAATTTATAAGCCTTCAATGTTAATGGCTCTTTTGATATTAATTAAACAGGAAATTTCACTCACAAGGCCTATTGTTGCATGGAAACCAACTATAAAAATCGGAAAGAAACACCCACAAACAGGTTCCCACAGTACTCTAGAGGGTGAAGCAGACACATCCTTTGTACGCCGCCATCAGGAATATGGGCGCACTACTGCAAAGAGTGAAGTAGGTCAGATGATAAAATTAGACTGGCTATTTTTAGGTGCAAACACATGCCATGGCAGTGAATGTGTATGCGTGTGCTCACCTTTCCTCTATGGTTCCGATTTTTTTTTTTTAATTATTCAACTTCATTTTAGCTTTAAATTTAATATTTCATTTACCGTATATGGATAAGGCCCCTTTACCCCTGCCGGCAGGAGCGGATCCAGAGATATCCGACAGGGAAACAAAAATGGGGCCAAGCGAAATAACACCGCCCTAGGGGAGGGGTAAGGCCGTCCTCGGCATTGTGTAGGCTCTCGATCTCCCCCACCATTTCTGACATCTCTGGATCCGCTCCCGATGGATCCATATTTGCGATGTGGATAAGGATGATGTACTGTTGTCTTTGTAAATACTATATCAGGGACAACATAATGATGAAATATTGTTTGAAGGTTTGCATGTTGAAGTACTCCTGTAATGCTGGCGGTAAAACATAGATAGTTCTGAAAAGACTTCTTTTTTTTTTTTTTTTTGAGAATGTCATTTTTTTGTTGAAAATGAAATTACTAGCCGGAAAAACAAACATGTGAAATTCAGATTATATTTGATTTAACAATTAAAATACCAGGGGCGTCCCATTTTTCGTATTCCCACCATGCATTTCGGTGGAACACAGTGGAACACTTTTTTTGTGTGGAGAACTCTATCTTGTATTTCTAGTATCTTTGGTTGTACCAAAGAGTATAAATAGAACAAGAGAGCCAACAACGCTCATTGGGAGCGTAAAAAAACGATACGCTCTACGCAGCTAGTGTAGGACGCCAACTATCGCTTGTATATGTTTTATTACCCAGTACTGCACCGCGCACTGTAGGTTTGTCTGTTTATCTGTTCTCCACAAGATACTGTGCTTTTGTTTTCTGCTTACTGAGTTTATAGCGGGCGTACTTCTACCGCGCTGCGCAGCGCTGCACTGGGTAATAAAAAGAATATACAACCGTTAGTTGGCGTCCTACACAGGCATGACGTTTTTACGAACGGGACTTTGCTCTCTTGTTCTATTTATACTCTTTGGTTGTACTTGGGCTTTGCTGCATTCGATTATCCGTTTCGTAGAACACATGTTTTCGTTGATCAATATTTTCAGGATCCTACCATGGACCAACATAGACGTATTTATAGGTCCATGATCCTACATTTAGGTGAAGAAGACTTTTCGTAACTTTGTAAAGTACTGTATGAAACAACATTTAATGTACTGTATTCAATCTTTATCTCGTTGTATTTTAGATTTTTTTTTTCCTTTTTTTAAGTCTCTTGATGATGTAGACCCATGCTTCTTTTGTAAATTTTTCAAAGCGAATGGAAAGAATTTGTCATGAATTTTGTCTGTTTCACTTGTGTTCTTTTTCCAAGTGCGGTGCTTATTTCCGAACCAAAACCGAATGAAAGCGCAAATGTTTGTACATTTCGTCAGGGGTGGTGCCAGGATTTGCCCGACGGGGAGGGGGACCCGAGGTCCCCGACGAGGGGCCGATGCCCTGACGAGGGGTCCGATTTCCCGACGAAAGCAAAGTGGGCTTTTACGAGCTTTGATTAAAAGGTTTCGAAAGTGGTCCTGGAGGAGAAGCCCCGAAAAGTATGACAATTTAGGGGTTTCAAAGGCTTATTTAATCGATTTTATAGTCTATAGGCCTACTAATAATGTAAAAAATATATATAATTATTTCTTTCTCCCCGACGAACTGTGCTTTTTCTCCCCGACGGGGGTGGGGGGAAGCTCCCCCCCCCCCGCTGGTGGCACCCCTGCATTTCGTAACCATCTCAGTAACCGGGACATCGATTTTATGGGTGCAACGTTTATCAGTGGCGTATCTAGAGGTCTTGAAATGGGGGGACGCGAAGGTGAAGTGGGGGGTGGGGGCTGGATGATCAGTTGAGGGGCGCTAATTCGCAAAATATGGTGATTTTAGGTGATTTTAACTACTTGACCGTGAATTTTGGGGGGGCGACTGGGGGTGCTAGTCATTTATTGGGGGCGTGCGCCCCTCCTCCTCCCGCCCTCCCCTAGATACGCCACTGTCAGAGGCGAAATTTGTTCTAAAAATGTATTGTACGTTGTTAAAGTTAGAAGCAGGCCAATATTTTTACAAACTGAAAAGTGCACAATTTCTACCATAAACGATTTATTCATTGTATATGACCCGTACGTATATAGGCCTACTACTGTAGGCCTATAGTGTTTATAATATGATTTGCATACATTCATTACTGTTTTTCCTAATTTCAAAAAATTATAGTTAGTCAATTGAATTTTATATAGCCATTATTATACAATAATTATACAGCCTTTGATGCGGGCAGGTACTATTTCGATTTATTTAAGTAGTGATACCACAATACTTGGAAGAATTTCATCTAGTCATTGTCAGCGACCGAAGACAGTGTCATGTAAGTTTAAAGAAAAAAAACTTTAGTCATACATTTAAGAACCTTTCACATTAGTGATACCACAAGTTTACAAACTCAGTGTTATGTTGGCGCAATCTTGCAATGACGTCATAATGATCGGTGGCCGATTCAAGTGTGGCCGAGGCGACTCCCCGAGCCCCACGAATTTTTTTTTTAATTATATAAAAAAATGGGGGAAAATATTAGAATTAGAATTTAGGTATGAGAGTGCCACGGCCATCGAGAGGTGTCATCATAAATTTTCTTACCTCAGCCTCATCCATGGTGAAGCTGAGGTGGTTTACTTTTCCAAACTTCCACCCACCCCCACCCCTCTATTTCGCTTTTCTGGATCCGCTATTGATAATGATAAATTAAGTAAATCACCTTTATGTTTGTGAACTCAAAATGCTAACTAATGTTTTGTGTGCTTCTTATTTTCCTAGTCCTATTTGATAGTAAATCAGACGGTGTATTTCCACTCACTAATTTAATGACTGTTTTAAGTTTATCTTATTTGGTTTTCGTGGTGCGAATACGTCACAAGCTAATCAGTAGATAATAAATCATTATTTTTATGAATATTTGCACGAAATATATAAGCGGGCATAATTAATTATGATTACCAGGAAAATTTGAAAAACTTTTTTATGAGTATTTCGGTGCTTCATTTGAAGATGCAAGAGGCCCAGTCGGCCCGCCCTCCCCCCTCCCCTTTTTTTTCCCAAAATTTAAAAGAGGGGAAAAATGAAAATTATATTCAAATTTAGTCTGAAAATGTTATTTCCGGCAAACTATGCATTAATTATGGCATGCTTACCTCATGCTTACCTCAGCCCCAACCATGGTGGGGCTGAAGTGGTCTACACTTTCCATCTGTAAAAGTCCCTCCTTTATTTTCATAGTAAAAGTATCATCTCAAGACAATGTTACACATACAGAAATAAAATAAAACATATATATAATTAATGAACTACCACAATATAAACCCAACCGAAAACGAAATAGAGGAATTTAAAAAAGACCCGATAATCCCATTTCGATATATTAGGATCATGTCCAAGGGCGCCAACTACAGTGAGTTTCGTAGGAATGACAATTCTCTGTGTCCTACGAAAGTCTTACCAACAACACTAGTTGGCGGCCCTTGGACAAGATCGGAGATCAAAGATTAATCTCTATGCACATATGTGCATCGATGACGGCCTGCTGGATCTCAAAAGAGATTCTTTAACAATGAGGTCTGTAAGGGCGAAACGCATTCGTTTGCAGATATTGGGATTTTTTCCAGTAGATACTTAGTTTATTTTTGTCGTTCTGATCAGATTTTCTCTACTGTTCCGTTTAAATTTATAATTGTTTGCTTTATGTGGCCGTTTGTTGTTTCTATGGGTTTTATCAGGGGTGGCGCCGTCGGGGAGAAAAAACACAATTCGTTGGGGAGAAAAAAAAATTATATGTATTTTCTACATATCAGTAGACTCGAAAATCGATTAATGAAATCCCTAAATTGTCCCATTTGAAACCTTTTAATCGAAGCTCGTGGATCTTGGTTTTCTGATGCTATTATGATGCGAGTTTTAAGAAGAACGGCGTATCGAATACATCGAATACTACTGACGTATGCACTTGGTGGCGCACTCAGCTTTCAGTGGGAAACAATTTTGATTAAAATAGTACACCTAGAACCAACCAACCAACGTAACTATGGACTTGATAACAAAATACACTAATTTCCGATCTGTTAAGGTTGATACTTGTTGATATTTATATACTTAAAAATGAGCAAACTAATTTCATAAATGATTTTTTTTTTGGGTATTTTTTTTCGGCATAGACAGCAGAAGATCCCGGCTCGAATAGCGCACGTCTTACTCAAATTCCTCTTAACAGGGAGTTGTTTATAGTGAAATTACTGTTTATCTCTTGACGTGTAAAATCTCTTCAGGGGTGGCGCCAGAGGGGCGACCTGGAGGTGGGGCGGGGAAGGTTCCGCGTCTGGGAGCGCCGCACCCCCCCCCCCCCAGTCGGGAGAAAAACCGCAATTTGTCGGGGAGAAATAAATTGGAAATCCTGTCCTTGGATTGATGTTGAAGAGCACGGTTAGTTTTTTGTTGTGCTTTTATCGTGAGTATAATGTTAGCGCTGCAGTAATACTACTGTTTTCCAACTCCATCGTTTTCCTTCTCTCGTATTTTCCTTTTTAATGCGCAGTTAAATTTTCAACAAAATTATGAAACTGGATGTAATTGGTGTAGCTGATTCCAAATGATTAAACAACAATGTTTCTGTTGGATTAATAATTGCTGTAGGAAAAACATAGAGGCCTATAAATAATAAATACTTATCTAACGATGCGTGTGTTTTGAATGTGACGCTACTCTTGCCCTTTTTGTTTGATGAAATCTTTCACACTATCTTCTCTTCCGCCAGATAAATTTATTTACCGGAGTAGAGTAAAAGAACACACAAGCATTAAAAAAAATATTCAAACTATTGTTTTATTCAAGATACAATACTTCCAATAACTTTTACAAGCTGTTTGTCCGTCCCTACCTAAAGAAGTTGGATTTGCTCTTTTGAACCTGACAGTTATTAGTTCTTGTTTTTTAAAAAGACTTTCACAATGTAATACCCAACTTTTACTATAATCAATCACACAAAAAATAATTATTATATCCTTATCTAATACCAATGTATTGAAGAATCACTAAAAAAACAGTACCAAAATAGCCACTTTGTACAAAATTAAGAATTTTACTGAAAGACATAGGCATATGTTGTATTTATATAATATATATCCATTATATAACATATATGTATTGTCATAATGGTAAATTTCGAAATTGTACAAAAGTTAAAACTTAAATTCTAATTTAATTCACAAAGTCACATTCATATTAACATGTGTCTGTTTGTCTTAATTTATTTTAGTTAGGATTTTTATATTGTATTTGAATTGATTTGAAAGAGGTCCTATTCCAAGTAAGCATTGCTGTTCGAACTACCCTCTCAAAATATTGCAGAATAAATAACTAATGACATTAAATGAAAATATGAACACAAGATGCAAGGAATTATATTGGAAGCAATAATTTATGAATGCTTAAAACATAACAAATAAAAGGACACAACTTAAACAAACTAAACATATTTTATAATCAACCACACAACAAATAATGACTATATCAGATCTAATACCAATGTATTGAAGTATCACTACCATACCAAAGGATACCAAATTGACACATCTCAAAAGTACAAAATTTTCTCCATGCTAAAATTAAGGCATCTAATGAAAGACAAACAGTAGGCTCTTATTGGCCTTGTATATCACACTATATAAACTGTAAAAGTGTATTGCAATAATAGTAATTTCTAATAAGTACTAAATTTCAATTCCAATTTCTTTCGCAAAGTCACATTCATATTAACATGTGTAATTACAATGATAAAAAACAGTGTGAAAATATGAATACAAGATGTATTTAGGATTCACACTGGAAGCAATGCTTTATGTAATCCTTAATTAAAATATAACAAATAAAAAGACCCCACTTTACAAAAAATTATTTAAGCTAATCTAGAAGTAATCTAGAGTTAAAACTATCCCTGCCAGACATCAACCTGATATTTATGAGCCTTGGTTTCAGGGCCCGAATAAAGATTGCTCGTAGAGAAATGTGAAACTATTACTAGAAGTAATCTAGTGATAAAAACTATCCCGCTGGACATCATCTCAGTATTTCTGTGTCTGGGTTTTTAATAAGAGTTCAGTTTTATATATCATTATTATTTTTTGCACTTGACCTACAAGAATATTAACATACAGTTCTATAATCATTAAAATGATACGCTTTTTACAGTTATCCTATTTTCAAGTTTCTAACACATGTTAGATTTATGTATTCAAAACATACCTGACAGCTGTTACACCTGAAAGCATTTGTTTCATAAATTAATTTAATCTTTGTGCAATAAATTTTATCTTGCATATTATGGAATACATCTACAATAATTGAAATACTATTTCTTAAGATCAACCAATAAAAATGTAACAAATTTCCGGGATGTTTCCAGGTCCAGCCTATCTCTTTCTCAACTGGCACTCATCTATGTACTAATATTCTCTGTGTTAAAAATTTTATTATTTTCATTATTGAACTCATTTTAATTCCAAAAGAATAAATAAAATTTGATTTTAATTTTAAACTTTCATATTGAAATGGTAAATTTTAAATCTTTATACACAGTTACAAATATATAAAATTCATTTTTCTACTCTATCATTTTACTAAATCATTATATCATTTAATCTAGTAAATTTGTATATGTATTCATCCCTATTTGCATTAGAAAGATATGATTATTTCCATTATTGTACTCACTTTAATTCCAAAAGAATAAATAAAATTTGATTTTAATTTTTCAAATTTAACACATACATTCCATATTGAAATAGTAAATTTTATATTTTTACACACAGTTAAAAATATACAAAATTATTTTAATGCTTCATCAATATCAAATCACCATATTGCATTCAGTCACATGCTTGTATGCCATTATTACACAATTATTAACTTTCGCACATGTTTTCCAAATACCTTCAATATATTTAATTTACAGTACTGCAATGAGAGTCAAATGTACATTGCATCCAGTCATCATGGTTATTTTTTTTTCTTGACATGCAGAAGAAGGTACTCTCTATTCATTGTTCTTACCAGCTGGCAGTACAGCGTCTTTAGGTTTGTCCATGTCAATTCGGACACCTGTTAAAAAAAAAATTAAAATATTAAATATTTAGGCATCAATAAAAATCAAATGTGTTATTGTCCAAAATTGGAAACTTTAAAATATAATACTGATATCATTGTTGAAAGTTTGTTATCTGTAAGATAACTGTTTGGGGTATGTATCCTGCGAGACCAGGCGGTACGATCAGCCACCACTTCTGGATTGGACATTTACTAATTTAATTTGGTGTTCAATGTGTTTTATAGGTGTTTGATCCAATGACCGGAGTAGTAATGCGAAGCACTTAGAGGCCTTGTAAAGGCATGAAGCGCTATATAAGAACGACATATTATTTATTTTATTATTGAGATTGAGCCTGCAGTGGTCGGTCCTCACAACATCCACCATTATATAAGTGGGTGACCTTGTGGAAGAGGCCTGCCAACAGCAAATCATACAACTCAGATGACTTTACTTTGATAAAATACATTTATCTACACATACCAATATAAGTTGGGAATCTTGGCTTGCCAGACTTCGTCAATTCCTGAAACTTGTACGTGATGATACTTCCTTTCTTCGGAGGATTTTTACGTTCTTTATCATTCAACCTAAAGATGAAAACAGAAATAAAAATAACATTGTATAATATACTTTCTGTGCTTATTTTAAAATTATATATTTATGTAACCAATAAACTGTTTTGAGCAATGATTTATGAATATATATGACAATTTTAAATAGTAACGAGAAATTTCTCACCCAGAGCCAACTGAAAATTTAGTTCCACACTCCATCCTGCAGCAAAGAGCACCCACTACGCCTGTATTACGACCTTTTCCTTTTTCATAGCCAATCACAATAGCCTATTTTTTTGTAAAAGAATACTTTTTTTTACTTGGTATGCAATTGAATAATAAACATCACATAAACTCAAATAAGAAGATACACATCTCATATTTTTGCAAGGCTCTGTTATAGAAGAACAGATGAAGTAATCAACAAACTCGTATCCTGGAAACTACTGTAGATGCTGGCTATGGGCCTGGCTAGCAACTACACTGATATACTAAAGAGACAGAGGGATTGTAAACACTAGATCAAATATCTTATGAATGACAGAATAATTATATTGACCCTATCAGGAAATTTAATAGGAATGATGTTCTGCCCTACTTGGCATGTGTGGTACTGAATGCTTAGTAATTCCATAATAAAACCACTAAGCACAAGTTTGGTGGGTCTAGTGGTTATAACACCGGGCTAGTTATCTGAAAGTCGTGGGTTCAATTCCCACCCAAATAACTTGCAAGATTTTTTCGCAAGTATTTGGGAACTTAATACTGAGCATTCGGTAGGATAACACGTCAGGTAGGGCAAAAAATTGTTCTTACTAAGACTTCATATGCTAGAGAAATTTCATTGGTCACCACCATAAACCAGATCAAAAGTACAGATTCTCCTAAGGGCTACTATCTACAATGTTCAGCGTTTCTTACCTCGGCATCATAAAATGATTTGATTTTCAGCAACGTTTTTGAGCGTGTTCCAAAGTCGTAATCAGATTTTGCCTCGCGTATCATGAGGCCTTCACCGCTCAAGGTTTCTACACGTTTCAGCTGTTGTTCTATGTTATCTTTGCCTTTACAAAGTACATGTTCTAACACATGAACATAAGGAGTTCTGAAAAATAAAATTATACGGTACAGTATAAGAATTTAATATTAATTTTTAAAAACTAAAATATAGAAAACTTGAAAACTGGAAAAGCATTAATTATTTTTAAAAATTATTTGCTCATTCATGAAAGTTTAACATCCAACAAGATACATCAATTTTGGTACTACTTGTTTAAAGCACCTTCCACAATAAAAACCATCTAAAGGCGCTTTTAAACCAAATGTAAAAAAATTATACAGATAGCAACAATTTAGTATACAAATAATGAATGTTTATGACTGGTACTGGTATTGGGTATTTATATTGCGCCTTTCCCTTGCGGTTATGAAGCGCAAGCCAAGCCTTAATAATTCAGGAAAACAATGGTAGGCAGCGGAATGGGAAGAATATTTTCATGAGTTGAAAGACCTACTGTTCCATTCTACGAGGCGGAGCCGAGTTGAATGGAACAGTCAATCTTTCAATGAATGAAAATATTATTTCCATGATGAATGACAAAATGGGTTAAATAACCAATGT
This sequence comes from Anneissia japonica, assembly GCF_011630105.1. Classification (NCBI taxonomy): domain Eukaryota; kingdom Metazoa; phylum Echinodermata; class Crinoidea; order Comatulida; family Comatulidae; genus Anneissia; species Anneissia japonica. The sequence continues at coordinate 239,205 of NW_022730884.1, read as the reverse complement.
CACGTAATACAAAATCCACCAATCAAATGACAGTATCTATTTAGGTGTGTTATAATATTTACTGATTAATAACCTTTTTACTACAAATATCCAATTAATTTAATGGTAAATGCAAAGAAGGAATGGATTCTATCTGAAGAGAAAATTATCATTCAGTTCTATTCTATGGCATGCTAGCAAACAATTAGAATGTGTTGAATTTGCCCGATTTGTGAGATGTCAGTCTTCATAACTTGCAATCATACAAAATGCGTATCAAACAAAACAACAAACCTGTTTTTCTCAAAGTAATCTGCAACAGCTTCAATTCTATCCTCAAACTCTGCTTTAATGTTTGGTGCATCAAATATCTGAAACAGATAACAATTTAAATGAAATGAAAACAAATTATAATACACAACTTCAGCAAAGTCAACTTAAAAATATCTACCAAAATGTTTAAATCTATGGAGTACAGAGTAGATGAAAAGAACTCCAAATTTTGTGTTAAGGTCTACCAACACTATAAAATTCTGTGACAGATATATGTGATATGCCCATATGTGGGTGTAATATGACATCATCATGCCCATATATGGGCATATAAAATAAATTTGTTACATAAAATGTAATATTGTAGACGGGACAGTACTCACCATATTCCTCCAAATTCCTTTAAAAAAAAATTTATACTGAAGAATAGCAGGACCCCAAAATATTTGGGTTGTTTGAAAAGGCCAGTATTTAAGCTTAATTAATCAAGGAATATTACAATGTGGTTAGCATTATAATTGCAGCGAGTTTACATAGTAATGTTTCCATTAATAAATTATGTTTCAAACTGCAAATTAAAACTATCAAATTTAAAAGAGCCAGAGTTATGTTTTCTACTATGGCTAATGATATGCTTTTATTTATTGAATTGTTCGAAGCATGAACTTCTGCAGATCACACCCAGTACATTTAGATCATACAGGAAATTTAGCCTTCATGCAGAATTGTTTTTAGAAGGAGATAATGTTGGATAAAATACCTGCATTTGATAACTTACCTCAAACGTAAGCTTATCCCATCCTTTATCAACATCCTTGGACTTGACAATGCTAACCGCCTTTGAGAATTCTCCACGGCCAAAGAACAGTTCACCATCAAGCTGAATGTCTTTTGGAAAATTCTAAACAGGATGAGGATAATAAAAAAAAAAAAAGAGGTTGGGACACACTCAATTTATTAAAATTTTTATCATCTTTCAAGCAAGTTTCACTCTGAATTTCATTATTATAATTGTTGCCTCAGTAGCAGATCCCAATTTTTTTTGTCGGTGGGTGGCACAAGTGGGAATCGAGGATAATAAGGTCTGAAGGCAGCAGAACCTATGGTCAAGAGAGAAAGGTTTGATTTCAGGTGCTCCCCTACCTATTGTTCGGTTCAATAGCTATGTTCCCCAGAACCCTCCAAGTTGTTGCCAATTTAATATCTTACTAAATGACATCACACTTTAGTGTTAGTGATATTTTTGCTGCTGGTTGAATTCTTCAATGAAACTACATGTATTACTTGAATATAGCATTGTGAATGAACCTTACCAAACCTGGATACTTTATTTAAATTATCAATGTTCCTAGGATAACACATACAGTCATCAAAGAGTTCTATTCAAGACTTTATCTTCTCCATAAAAAGTGCTGGGAAACTCATTCAAACGTATATCCCAGTAGGCCTATACTGTATATTATTCTACAGGCCACCACCATCTATTACTACCACTTTATAACCAGGGTTTCAGGAGCAAGCCAATTTTCCTAGGAGTTTCTAGTGGCTGAAATAGGGAGACATATTCGTCACTTTCATATTAACCGTTATAAATGTTAATAAATTTCAGATACAGATTCTTAGCCTATGTTGGCTTTTGTAACAAAAACATTATTGAATCCTCAATCTAAACTATGGCTATGTAGATTGCACATGCTTAATTATCTGTATTTTTTTCCTATACATTTTAATTACAAAAAAAAAAATTTAAACAAATTGTTGTATGCCCATAGTCATGCCTATATATGGTCATAATTTGATATCAATCATGACCATATTTAGGCATGTCACATGTTTTTGACAAATAAAGTTTGATAGTCCGGATATTTTTTTTTTCTCAAACCTACCTTAGTAAAGTATTCAGGTGCATAGAATTTATTTCCAAGTCGAGAGTAGAAGTTGTTTCCATTCCAGAATGCCCGCAGTCCATCAAGCTTCTCACTCATCCACCATCCCTTTGGGTCCACACTAAAAATATAATGTAACATTTTAGTACTTTTTAGGCGACTCAAATTGCCGCAACCTACAGCAATAAATATCGACGCTGGTTTGAACGGCACACTAGCCTATGGTTCTGGAGGTGGAACAAGCACTCTTTTTGTGGCAGCAGTTGTGCTAACTGGCCAAAAATAAAATTTACAATCTTTATTTTGAATTTATCATGATCACCGGGCAACAGAGTATAAAAAAGGTCTCATCTTATTTCTGTAAAAAAGTTCCAACTTACTCATCTGTATATTTATGGGCAAGCATAACCTGTGTTCCTGGTTGACCTTTGTCTTTCAGGTAGGTAAAGTCTTCATAAGAAACCTGTTTTCGTCCTGGTAATTTTACATCAGAATCAGTGATCACAATTGCACTTTTAAAACCTGCAGGGCCTGCTTCTACCACTGTCATAGATGTACTGTCACCTTTCAATTCTGATATTTTAAAGAAAGAAATTCAATCATTTTCAACAAAATTGAAAGGTTTAATAAGTTCATGTTGAAAAGGCATGATACTGTATTCAAATAATAAATACCAAATACAAATACTGAAACTTAGCTGAAAATGTTGCAAGTTTTTAGAAAAATATGACTATATATGTAGTATTAATGTATGAAAGTTCTGAGTGTCTGTTTTAAAATAAGAAAATAAATTGCATAAATCAATTCTCATACACTTGGTTTAATACTCAGAACACATTTGGAGTCTCTATATGCTCTCGTGCTCAAGGACCAACCAGTGTCCGACACATTCAACAGGAAGTCCAAACTAAGAGCCTTGGTCAGAAATAAAAATATCTGGGGCAGGGTACACAGGAATAGTTACTAGGGAGCTTTCGATTTGTGCGACGACGCGATGCTAGAACGGAATCACTCATGCGTGACCGTCCTACCTGGCGTCCTACGTTCTCTGCAAATGTAGATTTGGTCAAATTGCGTTCCAGAATCTACTCGACAAGGTGACCTTAACGTTCTTGGATGCGGAGATGACTTTTAGTGGCGTCATTACGTTCTACGTTGTACGTCCTACCGTTGTCGTGCAAATGAAAGCTCCCTATTATGGCTATAGTACACCTCCAGACTGTATTTAAAGTAAGGCCTGTGCGGGGAATATCCTCTGTGCAAAACTTAGGTCTATAAATCCGTCTGCACTTTTCGGAAAATAAGTGCCGATACTTCCGCACAGATTTTGATGAAAGATAAGCGTTGACCTAATCTATATAAAAAGTATGTATTACCGTATGCAGTAGTTACGATTCTGTGCACATACTTTTATAGCAAGTTGAGACTGTTCTTTAGGTATCATCCATGCAATTTAGAATAATTTACAGTACGGTATGGGTGGTCTATGGGTTAAAATGTGTTTTTTGGTAGCATTGTACTGGGATTGGCAATCAATATAACATAATATTATGGATAGGCAAATTATCATTTTTGATCCGACGACTTTGATGGTGCCGGACGAGGGGGGTGGGTGTTTCCATGCCTGTCTGACGTTATTAAAATTTCCAAAATTTGGGTGGAAATAAAACACTGCTTTTGAAACTATTTGTCTAGGCGGTCTTAATTTTTAAGCAGAGATCATCCCTCACTGCGCAGGTCGTATTTTATACTCTGGGTATGATACTACATGTATACACAAATATTGACTGCTCATGAGAGGAATGTGAAGGGCTGTGAAGACCGTGGTCTAAAGGCCGTAGGCCAGAGGGAAGATGCTACGGTCTCCTCGGGGCAATACTGTAGATTTCACCATAGAAGTAGATAGTCTAGGCCAAGTTACCTATAGTATTGCAGTAGGACCAGATGACATTACTGTATTGCATGTAAAATTCACCTAATATTTACCAGTTTTATCAGAATCTACCTTCCTCCTCTTCTTTTCCTCTGGCAAGCTGTCAGCATTTTTGGTCAGTGTGATGTCTTCACCAGCGGCAGCTCGTTTTGGCCCTTTCCTTCTAGGCATTGTTGGTTCAATTCAGTACAAAATGATAGTTGGCGAGAATTACTACTAGGCAGGTCTAGGCCTCACTGGCAAACACTGACTGAGTGGACGTAGTAGGGAACGATGTGCGCCAGACCGGCGAGAGTCAATTCTTCTGGTGGTGGTAGCTGGGCCTACGTGGCTACTGTAGCTGGCTAGGAATTGAAAGCTCGTTAAAATACAGATAAAATGCTGAACCAAATGATTCAGTGTTCCTTCAGTAGTAGTCGCCAGTAAAGCTGTGATTGAATTCCACAGTACGCCTAGTTTTATAACAAAAAAAATAACATTCATGCAGATATTAATAGACTGAAGACAAGTAAGAACAAGTCTCCATCTAATATATTGCTATTTCGTCACGCCCACAAACTGACGTCATAGTATGGGGAAATCCCTGAAACACGTCTAAACTAGCCCAACAACTGTTATGATATGACGACACAGTATACTGTTACAGTATTAGCTAGCTATAATTGATGATCTATGCATTTACACTCATTTTTAGGCCCCAACCAAAAAAATAAATGAATAAATAAAAATAAACATGTCGACATTCTATCGACAAATCAAACTTCATGAGTCCGATCCTATGAGTTGCATAATTCGGCCAAAAAATGTCTAGGACACAGGTGGGCAAAGTGCGGCCCGCATGAGCCCGTCAACCGGGATATTTTGCGGCCCGCGACAATGAATTAAAAACCCTATGTTTGCGACCTGCCAATCAAAATTGGCTAGAAACACCTTGTTTTTTACGGCCCGACACCAATAATATGTAAAAAGTAACATTAAAACTGAAAATAAAGGTGATGTAAAAGCAATGCTTGGAGGTTTTGGACTGGAACATCAAAGTTTGGGTGCGGCCCTCGGTGTTAAATTAAAAGTTCACTTATGGCCCTCTCCGACCGATTTTTATGCCCACCCTTGGTCTGGGACATGAGCATCGCTCTGACGATAATAATACAGGGGCCTCGCCACGCCACGATGACCCGCCCGAATCGATCTGGAAAACACATATCAATATGATACAGGATACTTAATTTAAATTTGAAGCATTACTGCAGAAACAACTGGTGCGTACATTTGGTCCAAAGGGTCTTTCCGGGTCTGAAGTTTCTAATTTTAGTGGAGTGGCTAGGCCTACCTTTGGGGTCATTCAAGTATTATGTAACACATTTCTTGGCAAATATTGACACCTCCCCCCCCCCCCCCCCCCCCTCCTCCCCACCCCCCTCCCTCTCCCCTCTCTCCC
>NW_022730884.1:232635-233688 GCF_011630105.1 Anneissia japonica | reverse complement strand
GGATAAATGTCCTCCACTACAAATTTGTCCTACACTACAAATTTGTAGGATGTTTTGTTATTTTTTGATATGGTAGATGTAACTTCATTGTATATTGATTTCACAAATTCAACACAACTGTGTTACATTACATTGTACTACACTGATGTAATATGCTTCAATAAAGTAATATCATACAAGTTTGAATATTTAATATTTCTTCTCTTCCCATGAAAATTAATTTTGTTATGTAACACTTCAAGCAACACCCCTACCCCTATGTCATACACTGTAACATTTTCCACTATACCCCCACCCCCCTTCTGCGTTACATAATACTTGAATGACCCCTTTGATAAAAGGGTCTTTGGTCCGAAGGCCCGTTGGTCACAAGGGTCTTTGGTCCAGAGCAGTCCCTAATTTTAATGAACTGGATTTTTCAGGAATGTATGTTATATAATTATTGAAACCGTTTATTATGTCCAAGCATGTCCAAGTGTATACTGCAGGGCTCTTTGGTCGCCAAGTTAACTTAGGGACGTTCTTGACAACTGAATGTTCTTTTTTTTATCTGCTTCCTTTCGTGATTCGTTATTTTTATACTTATATATTAGGCCTATGTGACTTATTCTTTACAGTGTGACCTATGCTTTTGTTTTTGGCTTTAAAGAAGACTTGAAGATTTATACATATATACATTATATTGATATAATGTGATATGTATAAATCTTCAAATATTCAAGTGTTCTTTAAATATATATATTACATAGCCTATGGGATATGTAAATACGAGTACGTGATTGGTCGAAATGGCTTCACGTGACTAGCGCTACGAGGATCGGAAAGGGAAATATACCGTACTCACGCGAATATAAGCGCCCAGTTTTAATAAGTGCCCTTCTTTAATATTATAAGATTTTCTTTTTAGCAAGTCAATTATCCAAAGTTTCCTTAAGTGCCCCTTTGAGTAAGCGCCCCTCTTTAATCATAATTAGATTTTCTTTTTAGCAAGTCAATTATCCAATCAATCCTATTACTTTGGTTGTTGGCATGATTTGAGCTGCAGAGTATATA
>NW_022730884.1:222880-232393 GCF_011630105.1 Anneissia japonica | reverse complement strand
TATTGTTACAGAGAGGGCGTCTGTCAAGAGATGTGTGTGGTTGTTATCGTCTCGGTGCAGACAGCCATGTTGAGTAGAAATAAACTACAGTAACCGAACCCTGCAGTGTATCCTGTTTTATTAAGAATACAACAGATAGGAAGTAAAAATAGATATAATAATGATAATTATAACAATAAGGTGGTGGGTTATATAACCATCTACTGGCAATTTTATAAATGGATAATGATAAATCTTGCTTAAGTTTCTCCTAATATAATTAAAATCTAATTAATAAAAAAAAAAAAAATAATGCCAAAAAAGGCTACATGTACAATCTGCAGGTGGAAAATGGCGCCGCGAGCAACTCTACCAAGAGATGGATACGTGCACCAAATAAGATGACATTAATATTATTATTATTATTATTAACCACTTTTTAATTTTTATTGTAGGATTGTTAAAAAGGTGTACGATGGCAGTTGGACGAACACATGCTGACTTAATTGATGATCTGAAAGATGAGTTCATAAACTGTAAAATATGCACTAAACAGTATACAATGACAGAACGAAGGCCAAAAGAACTGCCATGTCGTCATACGTATTGCTCGAGTTGCATCAATACAATTGTTCCACAACCAGGCCAATGTCAGGGCCGCTGTCCTTATTGCAGAGCTCCATTTGATCTTGATGATGAAGGTGCAGATAAACTTCAAGACAACTTAACAATTAAGCAGTTATTGGATTTTCTAAAAGTTTCAAAACCAGAACCCATGGAAGGAATAACATGTGATGAATGTTCACGTGGTAACAAATCTGTCAGCTGGTGTTACCACTGTCGTCATTCAATTTGTAGAAAATGTGAAGAGTCCCATGCAGAGATGAGGTCATTTTCAGGTCATATCACTGAATCATTGGACATTGTTAAAGTAAACGAAGCAAGGAAAATATATTACTGTGAACAGCACAAGCAAGAGAAATTGCAAAAATTTTGTGAATGTTGCCAAGAGGTGATCTGTTTTCAGTGTACTCTCATATCCCATCATGTAGACAAAGGCCATAAAGTTGTTGATCTTGCAAGTGTACAAGAAAAACATCTTACTGAACTAAATAAAATTGTTGATGAAGTGATGTCCATCCAGCAGAAAGCAATTCTGAAGTCATGTATAGCTACCAAAAAGACTGACATGCTTGATACAAATTACCGGTCATGTACTGAAGACATGGATTCATTTCTACAAAAGTTTCAATCAACAGTAAACGAAACTATAGTTGCTCATTTTGAAAAACTTAAAAAGTATGTAGATGCTTTCAAGTTGTCAGCAATTGATCAATTCAAGAAAGAAACAGAAGCAGCTGAAATATTTCTATCTCATATCGGTAGCACTGTAGAAACTTTCCAGCCCATCTTGGATCGAAAGTGTCCAGTTGAGATTGCACGTACACTACATGTTCACAGCAGGTCACTGACAAAACTTGTTAATGAGGATTGTAAATCATTGCCAGATACAGGAGAGGAAGGTGGACCAGTCCCTAATGTTTCATACAGCTTGTTGTCATTTACACATAATTGTGAAAATTTAGCTTCCATTATCGCAAACATGACAGCAATTGAAGCATTCAATGTCGTCCCAGCTTACACTAAGGTATCTGTAGAAAATGGTGTCATTGGAGTGCCATGTCGCTTCATTATTAAATTGCACAACAGAAACAAACAGCCTTGCAATCGAGCCTCTAAAGACATAAAAGTAGAAGCAACTGTGTGCCCTGATGAAAGTATGTCAAGTAGTCCTATTGTTTGCCAAGTCCACCCAACAAGCCCAGGAGAATATGAGGCACAGTTTACTCCTCATACAATAGGTTACCACAATGTGATCTTGAAGGTTATGGGAGAATCTGTCATTTCACCTCTGATTTCTGTTGGTGAATTTTGTATTAAAATTTTACAGGACGAGTCACAAAGTACTGTTCGTGCTAATGTCATTCTTGTTAGTACAGATAACTGCAAGGTATCAATTGATCTCCAAAATGTTGAAGTCCAATGCCTTGGTCCTAGGTCTGAAATTGTTAAACCAGTAGAACATCACTTTGCTAAAGATATAGTGGAAGCTAAATTCAATTTAAAGTGTCTTGGTAAACATTCGGTTCGTGCAGTGTACTGTGGTAACCCCATTAAGAACAGTGAAGACCTAGTCATAAACAAGACACAGCAGCTGATTGGACAGGGTGGAAAAGGACCTGGAAATCTCCAGGACATTGCTGACCTAGTGGTGCTTCCATGCGGAACCCTCCTCGTTCTTGACCTACAGGCTAAGAGAGGAAAAACAAAATGCCATCTCATTCTCAGTACATGGAATTCAAATGGAAAATTTATTGGTACTACTTATACTTCAATTGAAGGTTCACAGTATCATAAGCCTAGTTTAGCTGTTGGATACTTAAGTGGATCAAATGTGTGTGTATGTTCAAATGATGAAACTGATGCATTCCAAAGCATTTTTTTTACAACACCCTCTTTGAAACTGAAAAAAAGAGAATTAAAGTTAGAAAATGTCAAACCACTAGCAATTGCAATGAATTCAGAAGGCATTATTTTTATGTGCTCTTCAGAATCAAAACAAATCAAAGCCTTTTCTCCAGATGGCAAGCTTCATTCAATAATTGATGTTAAAGATTTTGAAATCAAGAATCCAATAGACATCTGCATTGACTGCAAAGATAATGTTTTCATTTGTGACATCGAAAATAATTGCATTCACATGTTAAATTCTGATCATAAATTTGTTAAAACATTTGGAAAGGATGGTGAGATTAATGAGCCAATTGCCATAGCTGTTGACAGTTGTGGCACACTGTTCATTTTAGGTAAAGGATACATTTTAGTAATTCAAATTGACAACAGTCAAATTATTGACACTCTTGAGTGTTCATCTCGTAAAGGAGACAAGATAGCTTGCACAAAAGATAATTACATAATCATTACAAATAAATCCAAATCCAATTTAATCAAGTTGGCTTACTGTAACACACATCTAGGTGCATCATGTTGAAACAGTGAAGTAGCCGTGTTTATCTGAAATATACAATCAGTTCACGCAATAATGAAAGTTAATGCTCAATAAACTGAAGTTTGTTAGTGTTGAAATTACCTGCCTTTCTTTCTACCAGTTGACATCTAAATGTATGATAATGTTTGTTAATTTAGATTCAAGATTTCTTTTATTCAGAAATCATGCAGGACCTAGGCTGAATTGAATGGCATTGTACAACATGACATAGTTATTCAGAAATGAACAATATATACAGGAAGGCCTACTGCACTGTCAAGGCATTTTTGCTGAGCATTACAGCCACATTAAAAAAGTATAATAGAACCTCAGGTTTTCGAATCTAGTTCAGCGTGGATCTGTATGGTATTCAAGAGAATGGAATTTTGCATCATGGGTGTGTGTGTGTATCACTGTAAGAAATTTAGGCCTACTGTAGTATAGGTTATATTTTTCTATAATGGCCACATGCCTCTTGACGAAAAACTCTGGAACTCCTCGGCAGTGAAACGCTATGGTGTACGAGAATGGCAGAAAAAGCCAAAAAGAAAAGAGAAAAAATGCAAGGCAAAATGGGGAAGAAAAAACAATCTGTTATTATTAAGAGTTTCCAAGTTTTTTTTTTGTCAAACCATGCCAAAATAATTATAACTCCATGCTGTAAGTAGTTAAATTCAATTATATGAGACCTGCCACCATGAAATGAGAGTAAAGTCGCACGGCGTATATTTGAGTTATGAGGCAAAATAGAAATCTCATATATGGTCGAAATTCTGTTTTCAATCAAAACAGCTTCTAAAACTATTGATTTACAACATACTGAATTTTCATTGCAAAAAAAATCATTGGAAGCAAGAAAATTTCGTGATTTTTGATCGACCTTTACTTGGGAATCGTATGCTTCGCTAACTTTGAAAGCCTTTTTTCATTGTTGTATTTTTCCTAGACTTGTAGTATTATCCGAATTCATTTAATCATATCTCTCTTATTTCTAAACATATTTGAATAATTTAAACACCATTTTGAAGCTGAAATAATGTACAATCAGAAAATATATACATCTGATTTTTCATAAAGTTCAACTTTACTCTCATTTCGAGGTGGCAGGTCTCAATTTGTAAGGAATGTGAAGAGGCAGGAAAAAGGCAATTCACCACAGGCCAAGAGCCGTTTTACAAGCGAGACAAGATTAACAACAGGCCTAGAGACAAGATTAACAGCAGGCCTAGAGTCGTTTTACAGTGAAAAAGATAATTTATTTTGCAAAATAAAAAATAAACCTGGAAATCATTTCAAAAGTGGTCTTTGTTTTATTTGTCGTATTTTCAACTTTTTAGGCGTAAACCTATTTTTGTTTAAAAAAAAAAAAAACCTTTCACTAGCTACCTACCCATTTTTTCCCAAAACGTGACAAACACAATTTTTTTTTTTGCCTTATGGTGACTAATAACAGCTGATATTGAGCTAAAAAATATTGGTAACTCTAGGGCATTCTAAGTCATTACTACTCACAGCCTACTGTGCAAAGCATGCAGCATAACGCAACAAACAAAACAGATTTGAGAAATACCATGTGATACAGGGTTTACGCATGGGCAGTTTGGCAGATGATGAGTGCTTTTCTTAAATTCCAGTAAAAACAGTAATTAATTTCAAGAAAACTCATGTTTTTTAGCACACATTCTAAAGTTATAACACTGTGAGCAATATCATTATTTCTATAATAGTACTATTTGGAATTATTACAGTTTTACAAAAGGCTGCCAAAAAATGCGTTCTGTCCTTTTTTTCTGGAAGTTCCCCCACCCCCACCAATTTTTTTATCCTAGTGATGCTATTAAAGTTTAGGTAATGACTGTCTCTTATACACATCTAGATGTGTATAAGAGACAGGTGGATCTGTATGGTATTCAAGAGAATGGAATTTTGCATCATGGGTGTGTGTGTGTATCACTGTAAGGAATTTAGGCCTACTGTAGTATAGGTTATATTTTTCTATAATGGCCACATGCCTCTTGACGAAAAACTCTGGAACTCCTCAGCAGTGAAACGCTATGGTGTACGAGAATGGCAGAAAAAGCCAAAAAGAAAAGAGAAAAAATGCAAGACAAAATGGGGAAGAAAAAACAATCTGTTATTATTAAGAGTTTCCAAGTTTTTTTTTGTCAAACCATGCCAAAATAATTATAACTCCATGCTGTAAGTAGTTATTATTGCTTAGTGTTTAGACAGTAGGTTATTAGATAGATTGATGATCTGGACATGGAGTTAATTATTTTGATAATAATTTTATAACTCCATGATCTGGATATTTAGTTGTGGTAGGAGGTCTCTATAACGAAGTATCTTATTGCACATTATATAAATCAAAATAATCAGACATAAACTTCTTAATTAATTTGATCAATAAACTATTAACAAATATTTTTTTTCTAGAATGTGATTTTAAATTTGGTATATATTTTTTTCTTAATTTTTTATAAAATGCATATGATCAGGTTCAGATGGATTAAGACGAGTGCCTGTGGGTTTTTTCTTTATAAGACTATGAGGAGATGCTATTTATTTCTTACAATCCTAGCCTGGGTTCCAGGCCCTAATTTTAGGTTACTCACTCTTTATTGCACTTAGTGCGCGCCATACTTAATTTAATTGGCGTCCCATACTCGATTTCTTTTTTTTTTCAAATTACTGTATTCTTATTCCGTCTATCTCTAAATTAACTTTCTCGTTGGTGGCGCTGTCCAGAATGAGAAAAATAATAAAAAAAATAAGAGACTTGTGGCAAGTCTGTTACAATCCTTGCAAGGATGATATGATGAAGCCTTATATTGGAGGCATGACTGCCATTCTAAATTGTTCTCTTACCTTTCTTGTATTATGTCATTGTACCATTCCTGCTAATATTGAAGTTACTATTTGTGGCTGCCTACATTTGAGGCCTTGGAGATTATGCTAGATTATACTAGACATCAGTTGACAGTGTTATTGATGACTACTCTACTTAATACGTTTAAATTACAGTAACAATAATTTGCAAATTTCTATTTTTATTTATAGTTGTCTCAGGCAGTGTTCTGAATAAGTGTGACATTTATATAGATGTACAGTATAATAATTCTACTGTGTAATATATTTATTTCATCTATACTATACACACTAGGTATTTGAGAAACTAACGTATTACAATTATAGAATAATAATTACATTATAATTAGGTGATATGTATGAAAATTGAAGCTGACATTATGATAGTAAATAATTTATAACGAAAAGCAACTGATCATGTTCTTCACTGAGTTCACTGTACCAAGGTATTTGTGTAGTATTTTTGCTGAAATAAATGATTAATTATGTGAGGCTCTGATCAGAGTGTTTGGTTTTATTTTTATAAATTATGTTTCCTGCTTCACAAGCATGTCCGATCATGGCATTTATGGTTTTATTTTATTTTTCCATTCGCATCTTGGTCAACAGTAAGTAACTCGCCAATTACAGGATGGATGATGCTTTTATAAACCAAGTCTCCTTTTAAAGTTGATTGTTTTTAGTCTAGAAAAAAATTCTGCAATCACAGGAATTGAACCCAGGACCATGGGATTAGTAGGTAGGCCTAAGCATTTTAACCACTAAGCTACTCCACTGTTTTTAACCAGGTAAGATCCGTGGTCTGGGTCTACTACTATAAAGACCGTTTCACGCGAATACAGTACAATAATTACCAGCACCAAACAAGCTGGCGCTTTATTCCGTAGTCCTCAACTTTCCATAGTAAAATGAAACGCAAGATATGGATTGCTCAAAATGCCTTCCCGTTGGCGCCACCACTACAGTATACAGCGGTGGAATTTCAAACAAACAGGATGAAGATTCATGGGTCACTTTTCTTGGGTTTTACAGGCCCGTAGCCAGGGGGGGTTTTTATGGTTTGGGCGAACCCCCGTTTTCTAGTGAACCCCCTCAAATTTTTGAATGAGTCCCACTCGGACGGAATGTCTGTTATTAACTTACCTAGCATTAAATCAAAATTTAGCACCTAATTCATTATTTGGTAACCCATTTTTAAATTGTAGCCTGCGATACAAGCCTACATTTATAGAATATCTCAGCTTCAAAAGTTCGGAGATTTAAATTGAACGCAACTCCAGCAAACCATGACCCCATGACTTTACGATGGCACACATAAGGATGGCAAACATCGATAAAAACCTAGCTGCCGTCTCAATTTTAACTGGCCTTTGGCTGAATGTTTGTAAGAAATGTACCAACCGTTAATGAAACCGGTCGCCGTCTACCTAGAATAAATGGTGCCACCAAACAAAGCTAAAGTTTTGTGACATAATCCACCAAATGCAGATAAAGTTTTGCGACTTAATCGCCTGATTGTGGATTGCGTGGTTAGTAAATTCCATAGCCATACTGTCCTTAGCGCACACTAAACTATGTGCTGTTGGAGCATTTTGGGGATATTGACTCTCCTTTTTTCCATCCCAAACAAAATATTATTAATAAAATAACATGGTCCATCTCAGTCATCATAGCCAGTCACAAAATTAGGCTAGGAAGTTTGTTTTCAACAGCAGACACACACTACAGAATGGAGTGCGTCAAAACGAGTGTTTGTTAATTTTTAGTGATAAAGGACCATGAAATGTCGTAGAATAACTGACTTTTTTTTCGTCCGCTGTTGCAAAGAAGAAAACGGCAGATAGTCATTTAAGGTGGGTTATTGATTTCAAAATAAATTAGCCTAGCCTAGATGTTGACTAGCTATGTTCTCTCCTCATTCATTTAGAGACAGAATTATACCCCGACGACAACAAAGTAGTGCAGGCAACACTTTTTGTTTAATAATTATTATTGGTTGGCCTGGGACCGGGGCAGGCAGGCCAGCTTGCCGTCGAAAGTCCTGGAATTCGACGATGACGTCAGTGCACGTTTACATACGCCATTGATTAGAATGAAAATAGACTCACTGAATTTCGGTTTTTTTTTTTTTTTTTTTAATGAAAGATAGAATTTATCGAACATTTATCTATATAAAAACAAGATTTTAATCTTGTTTTTATATAGATAAATGTTACAATATTAAAATATTGTAGTAATTGTATTTCTAAAGATGCATATAATTCATATTTCATTTGGTAGACAATAAATATTCAGGAAGATATACTAAAAACGATTATTAATTCTAAAATGTACATCAAATCTCAGCTATTATTAATCAGTATGTATTATGACAAAGTCTTAAAATAATAATTTTGAATTAGGCCTAGTATAACAAATAACTGTATTAAAGTTTAGGTAATGATGTCAGATAACATATTGAGTATGATGCTATATTTTGGGCTCTGACTTAATTTAACGATGGCCCTGTCAGTAGTAATGACAATATTTGTGCATTTTTTAGCCATGTAGTAAAATAGTACTATTATTTTCAGTGTACAAAATGAGAGTCAAGAAGAAGTAGTAGTAGAAGAAGAAGAGGAGGAAGAAGAGGAATAGCCTAGCGTTGTTTTTATAATAATAAATGTGTTCAGTAATTATGATATTGATTATGCGATGAGCCGGGTCTTTCGGTGTTATTTAAACATGCCAATTCTCAGAAAATATTTTCTAATTTTATTATATTACAACGTTTTTATTACATAGATCTTTTTCAAAACATAACTGCTTTTAAAACATTATATACACCCATTAAAACTGCCCTGGCTTCGAGGGCTTCGCCCCCGACCCCACCGTGGCCCTTAGGCATGGCCACTGGACCCCACGCCCAGAGAACCCCCCTTTCTTTCAAATGAACTGCTACGGGCCTGTTTTACAATAAGTTACTATTATTAATCTGACAAGTCTGAGTTTTCGCGATATGGGAAAATTTAGCCAAAAGTCCTGATTGATCATTGTCTTGGATGTAAGACACTGTCTAGGAGGCCTAATGATACATTTCCGTAGTGTATTTTTGTAATAGTATTACAGAAATTGCTCCGAGACTTTCCGTCAGAATTCAGAACAGGGAGATGCTCGAAGAAAATAAGTCGACTACACACTGCTGCTCGACCGTCCACAATGGTTTTTCACTTCCTGCCTTAGGCGACGGACTGAGCCTCTTAGCAAAGGTCGAACCTACCGTATACCGCAATGATCCTACACCATCATGAATACTTCGCTGGGGTCAGGTACAATAACTTCTCCTCTCTTCTCACCAAAGATCTGCTGCAGGTGAGAAGATCATTAAATTCTACGCAGTGATACGTCACAACAATGCAGTACGATGTACTCGTTGTGAGATACAACCATGGAGAGTAATACCCTCCATGATACAACCAACCAATGCTACTGTATGTACACCGGGTGACGCCAGGATTTTCCCTGTTTTGCGGCCACTAAATTATAAAATTTCAATACATATCAGTGTTTTGTGCCACTCACAGGCCCGTAGCCAGGTCATTTCAAGGGGGGTTCTCTGAGCGTGGTGTCCAGAGGTG
>NW_022730884.1:220355-222210 GCF_011630105.1 Anneissia japonica | reverse complement strand
GCCAAAGGCCAGTGAAAGTTGAGACGGCAGCCGGGTTTTTATCGATGTTTGCCATCCTTATGTGTGCCATCGTAAAGTCATGGTTTGCTGGAATTGCGTTTTAATTTAAATCTCCGAACTTCTGAAGCTGAGATATTCTATAGGCTTGTAATGCAGGCTACAATTTAAAAACGGGTGGGACTCATTCAAAAATTCGAGGGGGTTCGCTAGAAAACAGGGGGGTTCGCTAGAAAAGGGGGTCGGCGCCCGAACCATAAACCCCCCCCCCCCCTGGCTACGGGCCTGACTCAATTATCTATTCTGAAATAGCTGTTTTGAATTTGATGTATACAGGCCTCTTGATATTTTCATTTGATAATTTGTTTTATTTTTATACAGATACAATTTTGCAGTTTTTATATCTATTTAGTTTTGTATGCGTTTTGTATGTGTGAATGTTCCTCTGTTTTAAAGGAGTGGGACCAATAATCTTACCTTATCTTCTCTTAGAGCCTAATTGGGAATAAACGCCGGGGGTTTATTCTTCCTTGAATAAACGCCCCCTAAAATGACTGGTAAAGCAATCTAGGAAGCAACATCATTTCTCAACACATTCTATTAATGTTCTACTCCAGTTCAATTACATTTTTCTAACCTGGTTGAAATCAGTAAGTTTGAATGATCACGAAATAACACCCATTTTGACGATGGGTTCATGTTCCACATTTACAGTGAATTAAGGGGAGTTTATTTGAGTAATATATAGTTATGTTTAGTGTTGGAATTGTTTACTGCAGTAGCGTGAAAACAAATTTAACGCCCTCACAACAGAACTTAGGACTTTAAAATAATGGCTGATAAAAGTTCAAAATGAAGCGCCAAAAAAATTCCCTTGATCTTTTATCAAGAATTGTCGGCAGTTATAGAGATCTAAATAATCTGTTGTGTGATGTAACATAGAAGATAAAACTTTAAAGCATTGTCTTTTATTTATTTACTTTTTAATACCTACTTAAAAGCCGTGAGTCCACACCCATCTCAGGCCCACCATGGTTGGGACTGAGGCGCGAACATTTTGGTAAATATTGTACCTCTGATGGCACGGTTGGCGCATCGGTTGTGTGGCTTGTACCATGGAGGGAGCTCCATGCTTGACTCAGAGTTCGAAACTCTCGCTGTGCAATCTCCATGGATTATTTATGCAGTTCATTTCAACAATTTTCCGGCATCTTTTTGGACTTATGAAATCGTATTGCCGCCGAAAAGTTTGGGTCTAACCCCCCTCCCCTTAAAAAATATGTGAGGCCCCGTGGTTGGGGCTGAGGTAAGAAAATTTATGATTATGGCACCGTAAACGCCTGTTATGTGTGTATACATACATAAAAAAAAATGAATAGTTGCGTTTTCTTTTTTCCATGAAATGACAAACTCCAAAGAGAATTTTTGATTCCTAGATGGTGGGAAATGAGCTTTCCCGACTTCTGACATCGACATCGTTATTCTCGAACGATGGCCAGGACCTATGGCCGGCGCAGTATAAACCAGACCTGGGTGGAGTTAACACTAGCAATTTTAATAACCTAGGAATAACCTAAGAAAAAATGTCGTTTTTTGGTATAGGTCTCCAGGGAGTAGATCCCCGGCAACTATTTTAACTACCAGGGGCGGATTTAGAGGGGGGCTTAACAGGCTTTAGCCCCCCCCCCCCCTAAAATTTCATAGCCATTTTACAGTAGTTGTTTTTCAGTGACAAAATAAAAATGAAATACGTTTTTTAACCGATCAGCGGACAAAAAACGTAGATAAGAAAGCCGCTTTTGCCTACTTTTCAAAGTGGCGGACATGGTATCGATTGCCCCCCCCCCCACTTTTCACC
>NW_022730884.1:218835-220281 GCF_011630105.1 Anneissia japonica | reverse complement strand
CTTTTCTAAGTGCGGTACGTATTTTCCGGACCAAAACCAAGTAAAAACGCAATTGTTTAAACATTTTGTAACCATCTCAGAAACCCACTAGATCGATTTTATGGGTGCAACGACTATCAGAGGCTAAATTTATTGTGAATACAATGTACTGAACGTTGTTGAAATTGGAAGCATGTATCCTTATTAGGCCATTATTTTTACAAACTCAAGAGTGCACAATTTCTAATATAATAATATAAACGATTTATTCTTTTTGTATATTATTATGACCCGTACGTATATACTAGTGTTTAATATTATCTACATACATAAGATTACTGTTTTTTCTAAGTCAACGGATATGATGTCTACCTATTTCGATTAGTGATAAGCCTACCAAAATTTACAAACTCCAGTGTTACGTTGACGCAGTCTCGCAATGACGCCATAATAATCAGTGGCAGATTCAAGTGGGGCCGAGCCGGCACTAATTTTTTCAAAATTATTTTTTTTTAATGGAAAAAAAAACAAAGGAAAATTAGAATTAGAATTTAGGTCTGAGAGTGCCATTTCCGGCAATCTAGAGGTGCCATAATCATAAATTTTCTTACCTCAGCCCCAACCATGGTGGGGCTGAGGTGGTAGTCCAGCTACACTCTCCATCTGTAAAAGTCCCTCTCTGGGCCCAGCTCTATTTCAAATTACTGGATCCGCCACTGGATATTTTAACAATTTCGTATGGAAATAAATGTTAATTGCATTGCTTAAAATCAATTAAAAGGTTATATGCGCCAGAGCTTCCGGGGCTTCGTCCCCTGGTCCCCAACCATTGCTTGGGCCTACGGCCCAAGGCTTTATTTTTCATCTCGTCCCCCCACTTTCAGCCACGGATCGATGCCCTTGGGTCAGAGGCAGGTATTTAAACGTTTGTATGATACACTAAACATTACCTGTCGAGAGTGTTGTTCCAGTTTAGTTTTTTCTTGATTGCTTGTCGTCGGATATTACTACTACATTTAAAACATATTTTAAGGGGAATTCTTTTGTCGTCTGAGGTTCTCCTTAACATTGTCAAATTTTATCTTTAGGGACAGTATTTTTATTATGGAACTGTTTTCACCCTCTTCATTGTGTCTTATGTTCCCCATGGCAACCCTTTCACCAGGATTTTTAAAGAATGGTGAAATTTCAGAAAATGTCCTCAAAATTTTAAGGGTGGTGCACAAAATTCTAAAGGGTGGATACAAACAATTGCTATTTTATTACATAGCAAGTGACACGCTAAGTCTGTTTATTGACCTTGCATATGCATTAATATTTTTGAAGCGTGGTTCCAATATTTTAAGCATGGCGTATAATTTGCCTTTTTAATATTTTTATTTAAATTATGTGGTTTCTGTATCCTACGTGAAAAGATATTTTTATCTGCCATTAAAGATCCTAGTTAATCGTTTTTCATATTATTAA
>NW_022730884.1:211298-216037 GCF_011630105.1 Anneissia japonica | reverse complement strand
GAATGAAAATAGACGCGCTGAATTTCGTTTGTTTTATGAACGATAGTATTTATCGAACATTTATCTATATAAAAACAAGATTAATATTGTAGAAATTGTATTTCTAAAGATTTATATATAATTCATATTTAATTTGGTAGACAATAAATATTCAGGAAGATATACTAAAAACGATTATTAATTCTAAAATGTGCATCAAATCTCAGCTATTATTAATCAGTATGTATTATGTTAAAGTCTTAAAATAATAATTTCGAATTAGGCCTAGTATAACAAATATACTGTATTAAAGTTTAGGTAATGATGTCAGATAACGTATTGAATAGAATGCTATATTTTGGGCTCTGACTTAATTTAACGATGGCCCTGTCAGTAGTAATGACACTTTGTGCTTTTTTTAGCCATGTAGTAAAATAGTACTATTATTTTCAGTGAACAAAATGAGAGTCAAGAAGAAGTAGTAGTAAGAAGAAGAGGAGGAAGAAGAGGAATAGTCCTAGCTTTTTTTTTTATAATAATAAATGTGTTCAGTATGATATTGATTATGCGATGAGCCGGGTCTTTCGGTGTTATTTAAACATGCCAATTCTCAGAAAATATTTTCTAATTTTATTATATTACCACCTTTTTATTACATAGATCTTTTTCAAAACATAACTGCTTTTAAAACATTATATACACCCATTAAACACAAAAACTGCCCTGGCTTCGAGGGCTTCGCCCCCGACCCCACCGTGGCCCTTAGGCATGGCCCCTGGACCCCACGCCCAGAGAACGGATTATGACCAGTTGAGCCGCCGACAAGTTGAGCCGCCGGTCATTTCTATGGAACGCCAAGCGCGTCCGTAGATTTTGCAATTATACAACTTCATATATTTTTATAAAAATGTAGTACATAAAAATATCAAAATTCTAATTTTCAATTACACAGTTATACATCACGAACGGCAATACGAGCAAATCAAAGACTGACAAGACTGTGGGATGAATATGTAGCTGGTATCTGGGGGGTTCATTCACTGATGACATCGGCAAGCCGACTACATTCACTGGGAGACGCGCTTGGCGTACCATTCAAATGACCGGCGGCTCAACTTGTCGGCGGCCCAACCGGTCATATCCCCAGAGAACCCCCCCTTTCAAATGAACTGCTACGGGCCTGTTTTACAATAAGTTACTATTATTAATCTGACAATTGTCTGAGTTTTCGCGATATGGGAATATTTAGCCAAAGGTCCTGATTGATCATTGTCTTGGATGTAAGACACTATGTCTAGGAGGCCTAATGCCCGGCCTAATGATACATTTCTGTAGTGTATTTTTGTAATAGTATTACAGAAATTACTCCGAGACTTTCCGTCAGATTTCAGAACAGGGAGATGCCAGAAGAAAATAAGTCGACTACACACTGCTGCTCGACCGTCCACAATGGTTTTTCACCTCCTGCCTTAGGCGACGGACTGAGCCTCTTAGCAAAGATCGAACCTACCGTATACCGCAATGATCCTACACCATCATGAATACTTCGCTGGGGTCTGGTACAATAACTTCTCCTCTCCTCTCACCAAAGATCTGCTGCAGGTGAGAAGATAATTAAATAACGCAGTGATACGTCACAACAGTGCAGTACGATGTACTCGTTGTGAGATACAACCATCGAGGTATTATACCTCCATGATACAACCAACCAATGCTACTGTACACCGGGTGACGCCAGGATTTTCCCGGTTTTGCGGCCACTAAATTTATAAAATTTCAATACATATCAGTGTTTTGTGCCACTCAATTATCTATTCTGAAATAGCTGTTTTGAATTTGATGTATATAGGCCTCTTGGTATTTTCATTTGATAATTTGTTTTACTTTTATACAGATACAATTTTGCAATTTTTATATCTATTTAGTTTTGTATGCGTCGAACCTCTCCTTATGTGTGAATGTTCCTCTGTTTTAAAGGATTGGGACCAATAATCTTACCTTATCTTCTCTTAGAGCCTAATTTGGAATAAACGCCGTGGGTTTATTCTTCCTTGAAACGCCCCCTAAAATGACTGGTAAAGCAATCTAGGAAGCAACATCATTTCTCAACACATTCTATTAATGTTCTACTCCAGTTCAATTACATTTTTCTAACCTGGTTGAAATCAGTAAGTTTGAATGATCACACAATAACACATTTTGACGATGGGTTCATGTTCCACATTTACAGTGAATTAAGGGGAGTTTATTTGAGTAATATATAGTTATGTTTAGTGTTGCAATTGTTTACTGCAATAGCTTGAAAACAAATTTAACGCCCTCACACCAGAACTTGGGACTTTAAAAATAATGGCTGATAAAAGTTCAAAATGAAGCGCCAAAAAAATTCCCTTCATCTTTTATTAAGAATTTTTACCTACTTAAAAGCCGTGAGTCCACATCCATCTCAGGCCCACCATGGTTGGGACAGAGGCGCGAACATTTTGGTAAATATTATACCTCGAGCTAGATGGCACGGTTGGCGCATCGGTTGTGTGGCTTGTACCATAGAGGGAGCTCCATGCTTGACTCAGTTCGAAACTATCGCTGTGCAATCTCCATGGATTATTTATGCAGTTCATTTCAACAATTCTGGCATCTTTTTGGACTTATGAAATCATATTGCCGCCGAAAAGTTTGGGTCTAACCCCCCCCCCCTTAAAAAATATGTGAGGCCCCGTGGTTGGGGCTGAGGTAAGAAAATTTATGATTATGGCACTTCTAGATGGCCAGAAATGGTTTGACAAGATAAAGACATAGTATATAGGCCTAATGATATATTAGAGAAAAAAGAAAAGAAAAACTGACAAAGCCCACAGCCGGCCCAGGGATCCGGGCGCGTTGCATTTTATGGGTTGGGTTGGGGTGGGGGACAAATTGTTCCCAAGAACTCCAAAAAGGAAGTGGGGCCCGGGGTTTTTTTTCTGGGGAAACTTTTAAAGTCCTTCAAAATTTAAGGTTTTCCACCTCCGAAAACGGTCAGGTAAAATTTCTCATTCTTATATTATAGTAAACGCCTGTTATGTGTTATACATACATAAAAAAAATGAGTAGTTGCGTTTTCTTTTTTCCATGAATTGACAAACTCCAAAGAGAATTTTTGATTCCTAGATGGCGGGAAATGAGCTTTCCCGACTTCTGACATCGACATCGTTATTCTCGAACGATGGCCAGGACCTATGGCCGGCGCAGACCTGGGTGGAGTTAACACTAGCAATTTTAATAACCTAGGAAAAAATGTCGTTTTTTGGTATAGGTCTCCAGGGAGTAGATCCCCGGCAACTATTGTAACTACTTTGGTGTTACATGGTTACATGTCTCATACATTTAACAGTAACACACGTGTGCTGTGTGTAGGGCCAGTCATTGATAGCATACATGGTAACTTCCTGTGAGTTACATTGTCTCTTAACAGGTAACTGTATGCGTATCGGGTGTTTTTTATGAGTTTTTATAAGTTTTTCAAAATTCAAGGTTTTCTCCTTGAAAACGATTCCATGAATCAATGAACACCAAAGAGAAAGGGGGTTTGTATTCTCCCCGGGGAAATGTTGATTTCTAAATAGCGGGAAATGATTTCCCGACATGTGAAGTGTTTTTTAATGACTTTTAAGTTGTTCAAAATTCAAGGTTTTTTTCTTTTTGAAAACGGTCAGGTAAATTTTTCTTATTCTTATTACAGTAAATAGGCCTTATGTGTGTATCATAAAAAAGAAAAGAGTAATTGCATACGTATTCTTATTACATGAATCAATAAATCCCAAAAAGAAAGGGGGAGGGGCTGGTAAAATTTTGATTCCTGAATTGGGGAAATGAGCTTTCCCCACTGATGAAATGTTTTGTACCGTATGCTTTTAAGTTCTTCAAAATTAATTCAAGGTTTCCCCTCTTGAAAACGGTCAGGTAATTTTTTCTTACTTACTTTATGTGCATTGCATCGTAATCATTTTTCCATGAATCGGTAAATCCCAAAAAGAAAGGGGGTCCGGGGTTGTCCCCGTGAAAATGTTGATTCCTAGATGAGCTTTCTCGACTTCTAATTTTGTATTCAAGGTCTTTATTCTTTATTCAGATAAAAATATAGCCTAAATTAAAAATTACAAACAGACAGCCAAAAGACTGGATATGAGTGTATTACAATAATTGCTTAAAAATTTAAAAACAGAACACCAATTTTCACAAATTTTTTTCTGTCAAAAATTGGGGGCAGGGGAGGTGGGGAAGCGGGGTTCCCCTTCCCCCTCCCGGTTCCGCCGGCCATGCAATAAACTGAGTCTGCCTGTCTGTCTGAGTCTTAAATCAAGCAGTAGATTATAAGGTGCAATATACACTTGATTAAAAGATAATAACCATGTCTTGACCATTTCATACAGATCTATCTACAGTATATCATGAAGTTTAGTTCAATTCCACTTGCATAAGTAGGCCTAGGTAGGCCTACCCGGGAGTAGTGTCATCAACAAAGTTCGTGTGTTGTAACAATAAGCAGGGGCTATGTCGTTGATATAATAAAATTAAGAGAAGGCCCATAACATATAACCCTGCGGCACTCCACTTGTAACATCACCTTAGTGAGGACTTGGCATCACGGACAAAACAGTGAGAATCCGGAATCCATTTTAGAAGCTTATCTTTAATACCATAAGCATTTTAATTTATTTATTAATATACCTTGAGATTATATAGACTTCCCCTCCCAGATCCCCCTTTCATGTGCTTTC
>NW_022730884.1:179293-211290 GCF_011630105.1 Anneissia japonica | reverse complement strand
TCTATTGCACGCCCCCCCCCCCCCCTACCCCCACCATCCTGGCGCCAATTGAACCTCCGCCAGCATCACGGTTGCCCTACCCCCAAAAGTGTCCTCAAATCGCATTGCGACGAGGGCCCTCACTTATTCATCGGATCCTCTGTCTGTTTGACCTTCGCGTTCCCCTATCATTCCCCTTCCCCATTTCAAGACTCATACGCCATTGCAGCAGATGAAAAATCACTGAGGCCACTTAGCACTACCACTCCTGATACATATAAATTAGCGATACAAAAATAAGATAAACAATAACAGTAATGGTACAGTACTGAAGTTTGTTTTTACACAATAATGTATTACTGTAAACACATCCTATAAATATTATGCATTTAGTCGAAAGGTATTCTGCCTATATAAATAATTGCATCAGATGTAAAACAAGAGAAAGCCATAATACCTTTCGCATTGATGTTCATGTGAAAGTATTTGTTATGAAAAAAATATAAATAGTATTAATTTAGTCTCCCACTACAATATTATTACTAATGCTATGCTTTATGTTATACCCTAATTGTAAGATTGAATTATAATTATGATGATCGGGGATGATTTCAAATATCTAGATTCTATAACCTTTAAATCCATATTAAACCCCTATTTTACTATTCGTCGAGTCTGATAGGTAAACAGATAGGAAAACGCTAGTGTACACTATCTTTACTTACTACAAGCTGAAAAATTTCCTCTCGTATTCTTATAGCGACCACTCCGATCCGCAAGTGTTCCACTAATTGTAATCTACTAAAAAAAAAATCAAGAATGTCGTCATGTTTATTTTCTGAATTGTTCGCAATAACAAGAAGAACAATCGGGAATCCAGTGTTTTATGTCATTAACTAACACATTCTAAATCCAAGGTTGGTAGAGATTTCCATTCTAATAATAATGAGGATTGCTTTGTGTATCTATATGTTCTGTTTAGAGTTTAATTTTAGTGAATAATTATTACTTTTTAATGTTTTTTAGGAGATAAACAACTATCGGTATCCGTATCAAGTAGGTCTAGGCCTAGGCTACAGTAGCAAGCAAGCCAAATCGAAGCAAAAATAAAGCAGATTGAGATTTGCTCGGATAAGAATCTTCGCAGCTAGGCTATACTCCTTACTTTCAAACATTCATGTGAAAGCCTAAATCGTTATATTTATAATATTTTTCATGTAACTACCGCAGCAGTAGGCCTATGCCTGGCTGGATAAGACAATTCTGGAATTTGTCTCCGGTTATTCTATTTGATGGCGATTAAGGACGTGTAAAATAGCCAGATTGTGGACAAAAGAAATGATTCATCACATACGTAGGCCTAGCCTAGGGCCTAGTCATTCTCTATAGCTTCAGACGAATTTGAATCAACCCATCCATAGTCAACTCCACCCAAACCCAAGTCAACTCCACACCAACCCCCAATTCGCCCCAAGTCAACTTGGCCCCACGTCAACTCGGCCCCACATTGACTGTGCCCCAAGTCAGTTCACCTGCAAGTCAGCTCGAGTCCACGTCAACTTGGCCCCAAGTTGACTGTACCCGAGTCAGTTCGGTCCCAAGCACAGGCTTAGCCAGCGAGCCATCCGGCCGTCTTTTGAACGGCCTACAATTGTTTAGGACGGCCACTTACTTAAATTACCATGACGGCTTGGACGGCTTGGCCTAATCAGCTCAGCCTAGCCTAATTGGGCCTGGTCTACCTTTAGCAAATTCTTTATATTCTTCAAATCTATTGAATGTTACATTAAACAAAGTAAATCAAATTTAAGTTTGATAAAAACAACATTTATTGATTGAATGTACGTTATTTTCATACCAATATTCGGTGGGGATTCCCATCGACTCACTACCATGCCCACTGACTTCCATTTTGGACAGCCTATTTCGTTTTTCTGGCTAAACCCTTGGCCCCAATTCAATACGACCCAAGGTCAACTCGCCCGCAAAATGTGTGAACTCAGCCCCAAAAATTAAATTCATCTGGACACAAAATCATATTCACAGATTTTGATTTGTGTAGCAGCAGACAAAAAATACATATTAAGAATGCCACAATAATTTTCAAGCTCAATACAATAGTCAAGGCCTAATAGATTTTATTATTAAAACTCTAATGCATGTTTTGGCAAATCCTTTGCCATCTTCAATGAAACGATTGCTAACATGCAATATCCTTTTTGATTTCACATAGGCCTTCGTCTCATTCAAAAGATAAAAATGAATAATTTATTGTGACTGGTTCCAAAAAGTGAAGTGAAACAATAAAATGGGTCTAACCTTCAAACAGTACTCTTAAAATTTAGTAATAGTTAGGATACTAGGGTAATAGAAAAACAGCCTGAACAAGAATTGGAAAATAGGTGCACGGAATCGTAATTACATGCTTATACATTGGTTGTACATTGAGAGATAGGCTAAGGCCTAAATTTTGGAGAAAATTGTGGAAATCGACTGTTATTTTCAAAATTGAGCGAACGGAATTCTAGGCCCAATTTTTGCGCTGGGGTTGTATATGTTATGTGTAGACCCTTTGCAATGTTTACATTGGACCTGACTGAAACACTGGCGGCGCGCTACTGGAGGCAGAAAGGCTATCTTAATACACTGTTTGGGTTATATTTATTTTTGTTGTGCCAAAAATATGGAAGCTACATGGATGAAAATCACATATGACATATTTACATTTATTAGGAATTGACAACAAAAAGAAAAAGTAAAGAAACTTTATTTTTTCTATTTTTATTCAATTTTTAAACTCATCTCATCAGATGTTGCCATGTGCGAGAGCAAAGACACATTATGTCTTTGTAAGGTGATGAGTAAAAACGCTTCAAAAATTGTGGTTTTAATTGTACACTGTTATGATATCGTGTATCATGTAGGTAGAGTAACATCTATGTTTATTGAGTCTTGCATACATGTTAGGTCAAAGGTTATACAAATTTAACCCAACCTGTACCGTACATAAAAAAGTTCTACTGTTACATGATGTTTAAAGCAACATTTCTTGCTTCTTTCTAGGTTCGTATATAGTAGTAGACACCCGGAACAGAATTTAGAGGCAGGAAACAGCCAACACAGTAGAGAATTGAAGATGGATTCGCAAGAGTCGAACCAAACCATGGATTTTGCTCAAGTCATCTTCCACAATGTTTCAGAAAATTACCCACCAGGTAGGCAGCAAATCGGTGGTGAACCTGTATCTAGCAATCTTGAAATGTGGGCGGCTAATGGGGTAGCAAGGTGAATTGGGGAGCTCAATGATTAGTTAGAGGGTGCTAACTTGCAAAATAAGGTGATTTTAAAGCATGATTTTGGGGGTGATGGGGGTGTGGATATGCCACTGCAGCTATTTAGCAAATGAACATGGTAATTAGAGCTTCTGCTAGTGGGAATAACTCTTAAAGACAACTTTCAAAAACCTAATAAAATATTTTAATCTGCTGTCAAGCAAAAGAGGTATTGTACAGAGCTGTCCTGTTAAAGATTTGCCAAAAAAAAAAAAAAAAATCAAATTGGAAAATATCATTGAAATTCATTTAAAAGTTTAAATAGCTCATTTAGATGTACAGTATCGCAAAGTTTTAACTTTCAACCAGAAAAACTTTTTAGTACTACAAAAATCCTTAAATTAATTACTAAGAAATAGGGTCTGTAAGAGAATACAGGAAATGTAAAATAAGTATACAATATTCAAATTTTTGGTGGTTTTACTATATCCATGGTTCAAGTGGTTTTCGTATGCATTTCTTGTTCATTAAATTGTGTTTGAATTGATTTTAAATATAATCAAATCAAACCTCATGATTATAACATTTGGGGCATTTTTTTCTGGTACTATACTAGTAGTACTGGCCTTCTGTAGACATTTGTCAGCCATTGACTTGCAATGTGAAAGTAAACATTGATTGAGATCCTGTTTTTTATACTTTCTAGGAAAGTGCTGCCTAAACACGGTAGTGCAAAGGTCAATGAAATATTTAACAGTGTACATTATATTTAAATTTTGAGTAATTATAAATTTTAAAATACAGCTACAAATAGCTCTCCGACGAGTCTCAAGCACTATTACCTCTCCTCAGAATTTGTGCAAAATCGATGACGTTATTTGAAGGAGGGGGTGGTCTTGTTATGGAAAAAAGATATTTTTCTGGATTGGAATTTGGAGCATTTTTAGAGGACCATAACTTAAAAAGAAAAAAAAAAATTAAAAAAAAAAAAAAAAAAAAAAAAAATCTGATTTTTACCATCCTCTATATCTTTGTAGTTTTTATGTGTATTCTGGGTCATTTTATAATGTTTTTTTTTTTTTTTAAATAATGGCTTTTAAATAAAATCTGCCCCTTGGTATTTCCAGGTATTTCGTACCTATTTTCTGTGTGTGTCTCAATGGCAAAATCAGCCTACAGTAATTCAGCAGCCTTTTAAATCATACCTCCAAAAAGTTATGTGTTCCAAATATACAGTAAATTTGAGAAAGTAGACATAAATTATGTCTGATCCTATTACTGTACATTTTAATTAGATTTGTGATTTGTAATATATTAATGTACGGTACGATTTTTGGAGAGCTGAAAGATATTGATGCTTCTTTAGTTTTTAGCCTAGTTCGTCCCGGTCCTCAGGTCATGGCGTACAATCGCGAAGTACGATCAAATTTTGTAAACACACAGGCCTAGGGCCTACGTTATGTACGTACTGTCTTTCTTTATTAATTTTGTTATAAACTTAGTCAGATTTTGGTAAAACACATCGTTATGTTTTGAATAATAATTGTTATTGTTGTTACATGCTGGCTTAAGTATAAAATTAAGTTGCCTACCTGTACACAGTTTACTGGCTAGGCTATGATATGATGGAGATGCATATCATTTCTATTGTTAGTGGTGTAAATTCTACTCTAGGTCCTCTGAATCGAGAGATGTATACTGTATTTTGTTTACTATTAAAATTTAACTTGCGATGTTAAAAATATATCTGATTTATTTTATGATATATTTATAACCGCTACCTCGATCGTTGCGTGCAAGAAACGGGAACCGAATCTCAAGTTTGCATGCAAGTGATGCCAGTCTCCAGAGGCCACGTGCATGCACCGAGTAGTGGGCGACTTAGAACCATCCATTTTCAAATGGGGTATAAATATGTTTTGACTATGATTAATACACACATTGTAAATAAATTTTTCACCAGTTGGTTTTAGGCTTACCTTTTTTTGGGAATTCCCACAATGTCTCCAAGGTATGGAAGAATGCATGAAATCCACGTAAATAAACGTTGTTTTATCAAATATAATTATGATTTAGCGCTAAATGCAAAAATTGATAGATTTTGATTATAGACAACGTTTAACATACAATTTTTGTCATTTGTTTTAGTTCACTAATAAATCAAGGAGCGCTATTTGATGCTCTCCTTAGATCGTGTTGAGGAGCGCTAAGGAGCACCCGTGCGATCGCGCTTCTTTTAAACCAAGGTCTGAAAATAGAGGTTGATAAAGTGGTTTTTGATGGGGACTGTAGGCAAACAATAGCTTGTTTTGCATATTGCTACATTCCAAACAACCAAGACAGGAAATTTATTAGTAGAGGATGTCCTTTGATTTGTTCCATACCAGTACTCTAATTGGTTTGCTGTGTTTAACAAGTAATGACCATTGGTCTTCATGCCTGAAGGAAATAGTTTTGTGATACCATGGAGGTATATTTATACCTCCATGGTGATACTATGCGCTGTCTGTCATAACCTAAAATAAAAATTTGAAAATCCAATTCCATATTTGAATTTCTTAATCTGATTTAAATAAAGGTCACCCTAAAAATTGACAAGGCAATTTTATTTAGTGTTTTGCTTTTATTCAAGCATCATCAGGAATAACATTATAATACAACATATCATTTAAAATTATAATACAACATAAACTTTAATCATTATTCACTAAAATGAAACTCACAGAACAGAACATAAAGTTACAGAAAGCAAAACTGAATACTGGAATGGAAATTACTACCAAACTCTAATAAAATATGTTTAGTTTACATAAAAACACTTTCTGTAATTAATATATTTAGTTATTAACTTACAATTAAATATTTGAATGTAAAATGAATCAATAATTTTTGTAGAAAGGTGTATGTTAACTGTAAATCAGAGAAAACTAATTTTTTTTTTTCAATCTTATTTTGGTTGGAAATAATACCTTATCTGATTTTTTAAATGAGCTATTCCATTTTTTGATTAGATTTTTGTGGTATTTTTCAATTTTGTTTGGCAGACTGTGTATATTTAACCTTTATATAGGAAAAGATGAATTTAGTAATAGACCATTTTCACGAAATTCAAAATGAAAATTTCCGATAACCTGGCAACTACCACTGGGGGACTTTCAGAGGCCTAGCATTTTGCTCTACGTAGTTACCGTCATAGATTAAATCAACGATAAAAGCTAAATTACTAACAAAAAAACATGAAATGTTTATATTAAAAACAAGTCTTAAGTCTTAAAAAGCTATTTCAATGTTTACATACTGCTGTTACAGTAATGAGCAAGATTGTATCTGTTTACTGCTGCTATAGCAAAGGTCTAGCGGCGCTATCCGCTGTGCTCTGTGCTCATCTGCGAGGAGGTGCAATTTTGCAAAATAAGATGATATGAGATGATTTTTATGTACTTGAGTGTGATTTTTTTTTGCTTCGAACATTCTAAATGGGGGGTAGGGGTGAGTAGACTGCAAGAGGGCGCAAGTTTTTTTAAGGTTGTGCTTATTCCCCTACTCTATTCCTCTGCACCAAATATATTTAATATTCTCTCTGCTCCAAATATTTTGTTTGCTCTGTATCAAAATATTATGTTCTTCCTTTGTCCCAATATATTGGCTCCCTCAGCACCAAATTCCTTTGCTTTCTGTGCAAAGTTGAACATGCTCACTTTTTGTGATACATTTTGAAATTATGTGGTATGATGTCATCATGCCCAATGTATGGGCACATCACATTTTTTTTTGTCACATAAAATTTGATAGTGTAGACAGAGCTTCAAATCATTCTTTTTACACATGATTTCAAACATGTTAGAAAATTCATATTGAGACACTGTACAGCGTGCAGTTGTGGATTCAAGGGGAAGGGGGAAAATGAAGATAAAGATATTAAAATTTTAAGTCTAAGAGTGCAAATTCTGGCCATATAGATATGCCATAATCACAGATTTCTTATAGATCCTCTGAAATTACCTCCCTGAGCCCCCTCTTTTTTGAATTCTTGGATCCGCCACTGGTTTTAATATTTAATGATAAATGCCTGTTTCGTTTCCAGAGGCTCACATTCAGTGCAGTTACACTCTGACCAAGTCCATTGAGCCAAATAAGAATGACTGGGTAGGATTATTTAAGATCGGATGGTCCTCCACCAGAGAGAAGATTACCTATGACTGGGCACCTGTGCCAGCTGATTGGAAGGACGGCCAGGAGTATAAATTGAGCATTCTATTCAATTGTAAGTACATTCAATATGGCTATTTTATAATGACAAGTATCACAGAGTGATGAACAATAAGTCATAAACGTGTATAGTGACAACCCTAAGGTGGTATTTGTATGCTAACTGATTCAGGCCTACAGTAAGATTTGTTAAATTAATATACTTTTAAAACTATAAGAAAGAAACTTTTTAATTTATTAATTACATGAATATTTCCAATATGTAGGCCTAATACAAAACAATGTTTTAAGTTATTCCTTCAAGGGTACCTTTCGTACCTTTGAATCCGCCAGTTGGTATCCAGAAAAGTGGTTAGCTGTTCCTGCTGAACTTTGCTTTATTGTTCTTTTATCAGTAATAATTTGTTGTTTTCATACTTGGAGATTTTAGTCCCGATCTACAAATTACCTGTATCCCCAAAGACAGAAACGCGTTTGGGAAAACCATGTATTACAAACGCATCTGGGAAAGCGATCGTCTAATTATCGTGCCTCATGAATATTAATAAGCTAGTCGGAATATGTCCCAGACGCATCTAAACGGGTTTGTGCTGTTGAACGCGTTTGCCATTGTTTCTATTTTTGGGCGACAAACGCGTCTGTGTCGTTAGACCAGGCCCCGGTTGAACTACCGTTTTTGTACAATTTAAAATACTGAACAAGTTTTACTTTGAAATGAACCAAGTTCAAAGTTTAAAGGCTGCATAGTCCTAATAGTTAAATTAAGTGGTAAATGACGATAATGGCAGTACATGCATGTAGGCCTAATTGCCGTTTGCTCTGTCGGAAAAACCTATCTTCCTTAAATAGCAGCCTACCTGCTGAGAAGCTGACGACGAACGAAGAAACATTTATCAACTCCCTGCACACATATTACATGGGAACACAAATGGACGCCAGTATTCGCCAAACATCATTCAATAAACTATAGAGAAAATAGAACATCTATTTTCTCTATTATTAAACGTAGGCATCAAGTAGGCATCAATATATATTATATACAGCAACTAGGCCTATGCAACTACTGTACAATTAATATTGGGTACCTCGTGTGTGTGGATGTGATCAGTCCAACAGAGTACGCAACATCACGTGACAAATGACACTGACTGTGTGGCCGGTGTTGATCTATACATGGAGGAACGAACTTTCCTCCGTGGTCTATAGAAATTCGCTTTGAGCGCCGCTCTGACAGAAGTGGGTCAGTTGAGATGCTAACAATAGGACGTTCGATGGAGTGATGGATGCCAGTTTAAAGTATGGCCTTTTCTGCTTACCGGGCGGCGACTTCTGTATAGTTTAATTTTTTTAATCTTGCATAAATCTTGTTTTGTATTTTATATATTTTTATTGGTTAGGCCTATTGTTATTTTATGTGTGGAAGCTGTTTATTGGCTTATGTTAAATAAAAATAATATTGAGTGTTAAAGGCCTATGTTAATGTCAAAATATAAATAAAACATACAAGTAAATGTACGTGTACCGTTGTATTTCATTAAATAATAGGCCTAATTAGGTGCTAATTCTTAACTGACCCAAACAAACAGTAGTGTACAGAAAACAGTATTCAATTCTTATATTCGGACATTTATTTATCCATCGACAAAAAATACAAATATATGCTGTATACACATGCTTCAGGCCGCTTTAAATACATGAGTCTAGGATTCGGGGCTAGATTCTGATAGATAAAAGTTAAACTATGGTAGTAAAAACTATCCCCAGCCGGACACCATCCCGGTATTTCTGAGGTTTCAGGGTATTGAAAGACATATTCTCTATTCTTTTAAAACATCTTGTCTTGGGTGATACTTCCTCCTGTGCGAAGTTACCTCTGCATTGCTATTAAATGTGTATGCCGGACAAAACCGACATCGACCTATAGGTGAAGTAATTGCCTTGTCGGTTGTATCCCAAGATGGTTCGTCCATGACCTTGTGAAACGTCATGTAGTGATCTTCTTCATTCAGCATTGGAGAGGGGAGACTAGCAGGCAGTAGGCCAACAAGATAGAATCTGTTTCATTGTATATAAGTTAAGTTGAAGGAAATGAAATAAATATTTACACTGTTTTAATATTTGCCTCGTGATTTTATTTAAAGGAAATGAAATAAATATTTACACTGTTTTAATATTTGCCTCGTGATTTTATTTAAGTTATCGATGCATATTCCCGATGATTTATTTAGGCCCATTAAATACAAGTATTGTATATAATTTATAGTGTACATGGATAAAAATGATATACGAGGCCTTCCCTATTCTTCCTCTAGATACATTTGGCTACATCAGAAAAATAAGATACGCATGGGGCGATACAAAAATATTTATTGAATATAATAGTGAATATATCAACATGGTAGATGTTGATGCATTCACTGTAGGCCTACATGAAAACATTAAAATAGCAGTACAGTGATATACTAGAATACCATTGCTGGATGATGGTTTAACCATTTTTAAAACATGTATAATAATATATATAATAATACAAACATGTATTAAATTCATATAGCCTACACAGTAAAACAAACAATGCCGTAGCATACGTTGTTCTACGTGCGATATCACATGATCGCCACAACGAACTTCTTCAACTGCGGCTGATCCAGGTCAGTGTTTACATGCTGTATTGTGCGGGCTGTGCAGGCACGTGGGAATTGGAAAGTTGGGCAAAAGGTACTTGTTTTGATAGGTCAATTCGAACATCGCATCTGGGTAGGAAGGTTACTGGCGATTGCTTTCTCTTCTATAAAACCTACAGGTAACAGTAGGGCCTAGCCTACTAAAAATCCAAGAAACATTGGGGTTTGCCCAACAAGAAAAATAATTAAATTTAGGCATTTATTATAAACATTTCTTCGTGAACTGTCACCTAGCGTAGGCTAGCATTTTACTACCGGGCTACTACTATTATAAATATAGGCCTAGGCCTACATAGCCTAGGTACGGTAGGGACACTGAACAAGTTTTGAAGTTGTTTAAATCACGATCAAATTCCAAATTCCGCTGAACGCGTTTAACATTTGCCATTCACGAGCAGTCAGCCATATGAAAAGGGGAGGAGTTAACTTCCAAACAGAATAAACGGCTCGAATGACAAGCTTCCAAACGGCATTTCACAGACGTGTTTGGGAGCTTGTCATATAACAATAGTAAACGTGTTTCTGTCATTGGTGATAATTTGTAGATCACGCCTTATTGTTTGTTACTAAACACCAAATGCCCTTTTTTTTTAATTGAACTTTAAATTTATTGGATAGTAGTTTGGAATTAGAGTTGAGTATAATGTCAATTTGTGATGATTCTTTTCCTTATTTTTGTGTACAGCCTACTATCTGCCTAAAGATGATGGAGAGTTTTATCAGTTCTGTTACATCGACAAAGCAGGCAAGATGAAAGGAGCAAGCACGCCCTTCCAGTTCCTCCACTTGACTGATGTAGACTTTGTTGAGATTGACGATGAGTACGATGATATGCTGATGATCCAGTCTAAGACCATTATTCAGGAAGAGAAACTGAAACGTGCTATGGATGAAAAGGAGAAGATACTGCTGGATCAGCAAGAGCTGGTGAAGGCTAAAGACGACCTGATAAAAAAACTTGCAGAGACTTCCGAAGCTCTGGCAATGAGTGATGCCAGTGTAGAAGATCTGAAGAGAACAAAAGAGGTACAGTATGTTAACTGTTGAGTGTTCACAGGGGTCCCAAGTCTTCTTGCAAGTTGCGTGAGTCTCCTTGAAATCGGAAAAGCGTCCCACTCTCCCATGAGCAAACAAGAATCTCCCAGAAAGTAACCCATCTTTAGATGTGTTAAAGTTCTTTTAAACAGATTCTCAGAAGTGGCTTCTCCAATTTGTGATCCCTGGTTCAATCATATAATTTTTTCGTATTAGCTCTTTTTCTTTCATACTTTGGGGTCGTTCACAGTTATCAACATTTTCACAAGTGTATAAACAGTACTTTTATCGGTACCCCTTCCTCCCCTCTGAAAGTGTACATTAAAATGTTGATTTTGCAAAACCATGGATTCTCCATTTTTTGTGAAGTCAACTAAAGCAATGTACTTGGTTACTTAAAAATGAATATCATATCCATACAGTATTTACATTATAATTTTACCATTATTTTACATATTGCATGTTATTTTGAATCAAAAAATTATGTAAAAGTGTACAAATTTGTCTACCTCCTCCCCTTAGCGTATTGTTCGTACACTTGTGAAAGTGTTGATAATGTTGAATGGCCCCTTAATTGTAGTCTCCTATAAAAGTAACATACAGACAATTGGACAACTTCACTCCTGTGATTTCCAATGAAAAGTTGACATGTATTTTGTCTAGTTCGACTAATCACATACCTGTACTCTGTAACATATCTATGCATTACTTTGCTATTTTATAATATTTACAGTATAAACCCAAATTATCATATATATGATAATATATTTTGCTATATAAAAACAGAAGAGCCTATGTGATGGGGTTGCCCTAATGGGTTTTCCTCATAGCCCAACAACAAACAAAAATATTCTTTTAAAAATTCTCTTTGGTAGTCAGTTCAGAGGGGGATGAAATAATCACTTGTTTGACTGATATGGAATGAAATTAAATTGTAAAAAGTCTGCCGAGATGATTATTTTTATTATTAAAAATTCACCTACACAGTTCCAATGCGTATACTGTAACATGTGCACAAAATACAGAAATTGAGCATTTCCAATGTTAACTATCTTGTTATGTAGTCCTAGATTATACTAATGATCTAATTAATTGCTGCCATGATCAGACCCGTGTTGGAATATTGCTGTACTGTTTAGGGGTCTTGTCTGACAAAGGAAAAAAGTTCAGACCGCCATCAATTCAAAAGAGGGCATTGGGTGTACTTCATGTCAACTAGTATACTTTTGAAACAGCCCTCAACCTGCACACTATTCCAACACTCACGGATTGTCGCGTCCCACTCTGTAAGAACTATATTATAAAATTAAAATCGCCTTCTCACAGTCTATATTTCCTTTTACTGTCAGAGCCCTCCCCCCCCCCCCACTACCTACAATCTCAAAAACAGTCTTGAATTTGTACAGTCTTGAAATTAACACGGAATGTTTTAAACGCTTCATAACAATGCAGGAGTATTTCAAAGATGGTAATACTATAATTGTTATTAATCTTGCACCTGTTGATAGGAATAATTGTATAATATAAAAATTATATTGAGCATAGCTTATGGTATAATTGCTCCATTAAGATGTCGTTTTTTATCTTTTCATTGCTATAGGAGCTTTTGTTGAAGCTAACTGGCTTAGAAACGCAAACAAAACTCTTGGAAACCAAGCTATGTGAGGCATCTGATCGAATCAAGAAACTTGAGGAAGAGAATGCTCGACACAAGACCATGCTAGAGTCCACTGAAGCTGACCTCAAGGAGGTCGTTGCTTCTAATAATAATCTAAGTTCAGTCAAGGCTCAGCTAGCTACTGAACTAATGGGAGTAACTCAAGAAAAGGACCAATATAAGGTAAAAATAGCAGCACCGCTTTAGTCATGTGGAATTAATGCGATCGAAGCGAGCCCATAGCTGGGGGCCAGGAGACCACTGAAGGTCCCCTGTCACGATGAAGGGATGAGGGGCCTGAAAAAAATTTCAATGGTTCTTATCTGGAAGACTAATTTTAATGATTTTCTGAAACATAAAATACCTCCAATTGGAACAATTAATGAATCTATGAATTCGGCCTTCCTGCCTAGGAATTCCTACTTTTGGCACTGGCCAACATTGTCCTGTGATATTTAGGGCATGGAGAGCTACTTTCTTTCGGTTACATAAGGAAATTATTTTGTATTATATACCTAAAAAAAATTTAAAGAATTTTTACTTCAAAATTTTACCTCAAAATTTAGGCTTATGCTTATTATGTGACTGCGTGACAAAGGAAACCATCAATCATTTTGTATTTGATTGTACCAGATTAAAGAACATTAGAACTTTAATATTTGACCAACTTAAAGAGGAGTTAGCCTAATACCTGTCTCTTATACACATCTTCACATCAAGCTCCCCTGAACTTAAATACCATCTTTTGTTTGATGATTTAGAAATCCATTACGAATATCAAATTTTAACAACAAATTGTATAAACCCTATTAATTATACTATTGCGAGTAAAGTTTTTGATAATCATTGTAAATTACTTTTAACGATGGCATGGAAAGAACGAAATGATATATATAATACTTTTCTATTGCAAGATTAATATGTCTGGTTTTAATGTTTGAATTAAATTTACAATATTTACTCTGTTATATGTATATATGTGTTTGTGTATGTATGTGTATATGTATGTATGTATGTGTGAATATGTGTGTGGGAGGGGTGTGTGTATGTGTGTGCATCTATGCATGTATGTATTGTGTGTGTATGTATGTATATGTAAGCCTGTGTGTGTGTGTGTGTGTGTATACATATATATGTATATGTATACTGTATATATATATATGTATATGTGTATATATATATATGTGTATATATATGTTTGTGTGTATGTGTATATGTATGTGTGTATAAGTGATGTATTAACCAACTTACTTATATTATTAGTATTAGTATTTATTTTTATCTCTATTACTATTTTTGTAAACCCTTTTTTTATTTATATTTCGTTCTACCACAGTATTTTCTTACTATATTTTATCACAGTAATTAAGTTTTTACTGATTTTGTTATTGTTGCACGTCTTTACGGCTGTGCCTCTGTTATAAAAGAGAAGCAATAAAGTTACTTACTACTTATTTACTTCAATATATTTATGTACTAGATTTCTATTTGTATATTATACTGAAAAGTTCACCTCATTGCTTTTTTTGTAATTTAACATTAGATATTGAATATTTCAGAATCAGTTCAGCTTATCTGAGCAAGAAGTCAAAGCACTAGAGCTGAAGGTTGACGATTTGACACAAAAACTACTATTTCATTCCAACAAGACGAGCGAGTTAGAACTTATGCAGGTTGAAGAGAAGAAAAAGGTTGAACAACAACTTCTAGTTGCAAGAGCCGACAGGGTAAGTCATAAAGTCAGTGTTTTAAACAATGGAGTAAAATTTTCAGAGGAATTGCCATTGTTTATGTATTTAGGCTGCTTTGATCTCTTCCACTTTTAAATTGCCTTTTGTTTGAAGTCCCCGTGGTATAAGCCCAACCCCACAAAATCGGCCCAATTTTGTGTTCAAGGGGGGGGGGGGAGCTTAGAGGCACTACGGTATCATATTTATATTATAGTGTATTATGTTGCAGTTATCTTGTAGAAAAAGTAAGCATAAACAAATGATTGCATCATAAAATTATGAATTGATAAAACTTGAGTTTTAGATATACACCGTTTTATCGGGTCTATTTCTATCAACTTTTCACTGGGGATATCCAGCGGCCTAGCCTAGGCTGAACAGCTAGCTAGTAGCAAATAAAGGGCCGCACACACTGGCAGGTAACTAGGTAGAGCAAAATGCCTAGGCCACTGAATGCCTCACAGTGGTAGTTTCCAGGTTATCGGAAATTTTCATTACAATTTAGCAAAAATTGTGTATACTGCAATTCACTGGCTAAACTGTTAAGTAATTGTTAAGATAATTAGTTATTAATCAGAATACAGTACAATCATAAGGAATAAGAAAAATAAGATACAAAACACAAGGTTTCAGTTTTTGTTTTCCGTAGGATTACTGGAAGAGCAATGAAGAACGGTTGAAGCAAGTTGAAAGTCAACTGGCAGCTACAAAACAAACTAAGACCATGCTGACAGAGGAGATAAGCACACTGAAAACAGTTCAACACAAACTTTCAAAAGATTTGGAGGTAAATACTGGCAAAATTAACATATATTAATCATGATTTTGCTAAAAATTATTATAATTTTTTCTGGTTTGAATTACTTTGCAATTGTGTATTTATTTGTTTACTTTTGTTACTTTTTTATTAAATTGTATATATATTCATTTATATATCTTTATATTTATTTAATTGTTATTTTATTATTTCAAATGTTTATGTGCATTTATTCATTTTATAATATATTTCCTTTATTTTTTAATTGTTAACTATTTTTTATGTTTAAATTGTTTATAATATTTATTACATTTTTACATTTTATTTAAATATGAAATTATCTACGTATTTAAAAATATTTAATTGTTTAATTTATTTACATTTATTTATTTACAAATTTACTTTTGTGTCAAAATAATTTACCATGGTAATAAAAATTTGAAATCATTCAGTTAAAGTGTAGTGAGTTCTAACTTTGAGAAATTCGATTTCATAATTAATTGCATCTTCAAACTCCCACTGGCTAATAAGGCCAAGGACTCCGAGACCTTAAGGTGCTCTGAGATATTACAATTTTTTTTATCAGGACCATACCATAGGCACCAAAATAATCTAACTGGGCAGAATATGTAAAAAAAAAAATTAAAACCCCTGACAGACGGTAAATTTGACTTTACCAAAGTGAGGTCCTACATGACCCCAGGGTAGTAACGTCCAAAGAATTAACCAAGAGGCCTCATACCATTATGTTACTCCACTGCTCAT
Organism: Anneissia japonica; assembly: GCF_011630105.1. NCBI lineage: Eukaryota > Metazoa > Echinodermata > Crinoidea > Comatulida > Comatulidae > Anneissia > Anneissia japonica. The sequence continues at coordinate 195,202 of NW_022730884.1, read as the reverse complement.
GCCTTGTAATTTAATCTTGTGGTAGAATGCATCGATCGAAAAAGATCATCTCAACGATAGACTACTGAAATCATGCGAAGATTTCAGGAAGAAAGAGGCTACACTCCAGCAAAAGGTTATAAGACAAGAACATGCTTTTCGAGAGAAGGAGGCCCTCTTGCAGGAACAGCTGAAGGTTATGCGGCAGGGAATGAACAAGCTTGCCAAGGTGAGAGTTGACAAACATTATTTCTGGTAAAATAAATACACACACACACACACCCACTCACACACGCACAGTATTTTACATTCCAAATGACATATGGCCATATTATGGTTGGATCTTAGCTAGCACATCTTCAAATGATTAATTTGTATATTCACAAATAAGCCCTAAAATTACAAACATTGGTGTGTATTTTTTCATATCAGCTTCAAATATTTGGTACTGGTAGTAATACCGTGCACTTATCATGTACATTTTCTAAGTGTTATGAAGCATAGTGCTTTGCAGTTAATTTATAATCTTCTTTGCTTTAAACAGTTTTTTTTTTAATGAGTAAATATTTATCATTTTTAATAACTATGCTTAGCAAAGCATAGTAAACCTTCTACATAATTCAGGTTTCTAAACAAAAACTAAACATATGTTGGTACCAAATTGATGGCATACAATTAATATTACTACATGAAGTCTTTCAATTTTGTTTTGAGTGACTATTGAAATCGTTTGAGAAAAAAACAATAGTCTACCCAAACCCAATGTTGTAAGATAAAGGTTTCGTTTTTGTCAGACTTGAGTATGACAAAATGCCCTAGAACACAGCGCAGCCGATTGTAAGAAAAATGACAATGATGATATTTAGATTGATCCCAGTAATACTTTAATATCTGTACTCTTAAATAATATGGTGGGCTGTACCAGTTTATACTTATACACAGTAACTGAAAAAAGTTGCTCTTTTGTGACTGGTTGAAATACTTATTTGCTCAAGTTTTTTATACTGTGTGCACTTTCTAAAAGCTTGCTTATACTGATGTATCATCTACAGGTAGTCTTAAAAATGATTCAAGTAATACATTATATGCATATTAAGTTTAATAATAATGATAATTTATTATTTTTTTAATAACCATAATAATCATAATTTTATATGGGCTTTGCCCTGCCAAAGCCAGCATCACTGACCAAAACAAGAAAATTGACTTTTTTTTTCTCTCTTTTATGGGAATCACCCACTTTTATTTCAATACTTTTTCATTTAACACAAATACAAGAACTTGTACAAAATGACGCTCGGGTTGTAGAAGCCCTTAGATACACAGATACCATTTTCAAAAGAGCTTACAATTTCTCATTATTATTATTATTATTATTTTTTCATTTTTATATTTTTATCCTTTTGTTAAACATTATGTCATAATCATAATAATATAAAATTATTATTCATCACATATAGCACATCATAATTCTTTATGCATATTTGTCTTGTAAATTTCAGCAATACATACACTTTTTTGTTCAAAATACATTTTTTTTTGTATTTTTGTAACTTATACTATTTTTACACATCAATTTATATTTATAAAGAAATAAACAAAAACCAATGCACAACAAAAATTACCTGACAATAACAACATTAAAAGCTTTCCCAAATTTCTGAAAGTCAAAATTTGACCACTTTTTTTTTGGATTTTTCTTTGTTTGTTAAAAACTCACAAGTGACAAGACTTTTAAACTCAGATGTAAACATTGTCCAAGGACATTTCTTCCCTAGATTTAGTCTATACATCTCTTTACATTTAAATATACAAAAAGTTAAAATTGAAACTAACTCATTTGTCTTCTTATCACAGCTTGCAAGTACGATATTCATCCATTTTACTTTATCAGGCTTCTTTAGGCACAATTGTAACATGATATGGAATTTTTTCCAACATGAATTATTTTCTTTACAGTTTAACAGCATAATATGTTTTTCATTTTCTATTTCGTTAAAAATTGACATTTTAATATACTTGTATTCTCCACATTGTAATAAGCTTTCAAATGGTAGGTCATTTACTGGAATTCACTTAATACTTCCGAAGTTATTAGTAAAAGTTGGCTTTTCTATAGTAAAGTATACACTACTGGCATATTCTTATGCTAATACTCAGTTTAACATGTAACAACAGTACGCTTTTTTGGCATGGCAAGCCTTATATAATAGCAATAATTATATATTGAATACTTATGTTTGTTTTAGGATCATGAGAAACTCCAGAAGAATGTGAAAGATACGGTTGCTGGGGGTCCATCAGAAGCTCTGAAAGTTGCTCTCGATGACCTCAGAGCTAAATTGAAGAAGAGACAAGTTATGTACGACCAGTTATACAAGGAAAAAGTAGAACTCGAGAAGAAGTTGGTATGGCCTGTTATAAACACAAAATTATAAATATATTTCAGTACACTCTGTCAAAATTGCATACTCTCTGTTTTATGAATTTACATAATTGAATATAATTTGCAGAATTAAAAGTAACAACAACAGCAGCAACAGCATAGGCATAGATTTTGAATATACTGTAGCTCCCCATAGGCCTAATTATCTCTCAGAGAGCACTGTAACACTTTAAGGAAATTACTAAGAAATGACAAATTAAGTAGTGAAAAGATGCTTGTTCAGGCAATCCTTAAACATAATCATGGACGTTGCCTCCTACGTTCTCTCCTTTTGTTCTCCTTACATAAGATCACCATTGAACAGGAGAAGACAGATTTATGTCAGGAAAAGAATGATTACAAGACTCGACTTGCAATGGCAGCTGAGGAATACAAAGCCAAATACCTAGAGTGCCATCTACTGCAACGCAAGCTAAACAAAGCAGAGAAGAAGCAACAGAAAGATGACATCACAGAAGAAGCTGTCAAAAGTGAGCTTATTTTTCACATATTATAAGCTTTTTTTTTTGTTTAAAATAAATCTATGTTTGTGTTTTTAGTTAAGATTTTTATATGAGCCTGTTAGTGGCAATGATTCACTGTTGGATTGGATGAAATATATAAAGTAATCTGCTGTTCATTTTAAGCAACCTTGATGACTTCGTGGCATTAATAACTTATATGCAATTCCAAAAACGTACTTGCCTACTGTATTATTTTAATTGTTGACATCTTTTTGGTGTGGTATAGAAGAGGCAACGACAATGCTACAACAGGCTTGTGGAGGAGCAATGGACAAAGGTACACAATCTGGTATTCCTGCTGTGGCATTGAAGGGTATGCAAGACCAGAAGCAACAGGACAGAGATAAGACCTTTGACATGAATGAAATCAAGCAGCAGCTGCAGACAATGGAGGAAGAACTGACAAAACGTGAACAAAAGATCAAGAAATACAAGAAACTTTATCAGGTAATTCAGGCTTATCTTAACGACCTGTTTTTTTTTTTGCTGATGGGCCCCAGTAATTAATATTTTGAGTCATTTTTCATTCTCTGTAAAAACTGATAGACAACTCTCATGGGGGTGGTGAGAGGGGAGTGGTTTGTGTCTTTCACTACAAGTCTAGGGTCAAAATCCAATTAGAATTTTGCAGGCTCACTGTTTAGTACTTTAATTCTGTAGAGCAGTAGGTGACTTAATAATTTTCTTAAAATTGTTGGTTTATAGAACCTGCAATATGTATTTAGGTACTGTCCATGTAGCTGTTATCTAATAGATACAGTGCTAATCTCAAATAGTTTCATCTGGTTTTTGAATGTATGAACATTGAAACTTTCTTGTGAGTAAATGAATAATGATGTTTGAGCCATTGTTAACGGATCTTTGTCAGACAATGACTGGTTTTGCTAGTTGTTGATTGTTCCCGATGTGGTGGACTCTATCAGTAGTTTCAGGACTGATAAGTTAGTTGTAAATATTGGAATACAGTGCTGTCATAGCATTTGCATTTATTCGGTGTAAACACCAAGGATAGCCTACAAAAGTCTAGAAGAAGACTTATTTCAAGTTGGGTCCTTCTTGTGGTGATTGGGCAGTACACCGGGAGACAATCGCCTACTCTTTTCCGAAGAGTGTACTGTGTTCTTTAACGTACACATGGGCCATAAATACACATGGGACCAACGGCTTAAACATCTCATCCGAAAGACGGTGCGCTATGTAACTTGTATTTCAGCCCTCTAGCTGAAACACAAGGAGAGGCAGCGATGGGAATTGAACCGGGGACCTAGAGATCTCCACGGTTCAGCGCACACACAGCGGCTACCACCAGATTAGCCGACTGAGCTAAGCTGCTCTCATAATGATTAGACAAACTGAAAATAATCTGCTAAACATTTCCTAAATGATTTTTTTTTTATAAATCAGTTTATTATATTCATTTTGTTTCACAGGAAGAAAAGATAAAAAATGAGGAACAGTGTGCAATCTTTAGTGATCAGATGAAAGACCTTCATAATCGTCTTGTGGAGGAGACTCAAGTAAAGGAAGGAATGAAAGAAGATTTTGAAAACATTTACCAACAGAAAGAGGTACTGTAAGCTTCTTCTATTAAGATCCTAGAAATGCAGTGTGGTTGCTTTAGACAAGTGCCAACCAACCCACTTCTGACAGAATTCTACCTCAAAAAGTATTTCCTGACAAAATGTCTCTTTTAACAGAGTGTTCTCTGCCATCCCTCACACTCTTTTGCGTCTCCACTATTACCACAGAAGGTTTACTGTCACTGCAAAATTTGTAGTAGTTATAAGCTAAATATTTTTACTATTAATTTACAAACGACTAGATATTTAAATGTTATGTTCATTTTAGATGACAATCCGACAACTGGAGGCAGAGCTTGAGGTTTCCAAGATTTCTTGCAACGCCAGTAGTACTGTTCAGGTACGACCACAAGAGGAAGTTAAAACTGTCAGAAGACCTGTACCACCACAACCAAGTATATACGTAAACCCGTATGCTAAAGATGCACAGCCTGTATATAAGAATCCTTACGAACCTGATACAACCCATGTAGTGGTCTTTCAACCCAAAAGTGAAGTCAACAATCTAGATGTTGATGGATCTGAGGAGCTCTCGCTTCTTCCTCCAAAGAATCCTCCAACCATGAACCTACCAGAGCCATTGGAGCCATTGATCACACCTGAAGCAAAAATTGCTGCAATGAAGAATGTGATAAAGGCAACTACGAATATGATTGATGAATTAGATCCGGTTCCAGTGGAAAAACCAGACCAAGATACTCCTCCACCTACAAACTCTGGACAAGATGATGATAAGTAAGAAAAAAAAATGTACTTCGGGGTTATCCATGTTTCTCATTATTTTTAAGTCAGTACAAGACATACTCATTCCTGTGACAACTTCTTTTCCCCTGGAAGAGTATACAATTTGCTGGCGTTTTTGAGATCCGTGTTTGTAATCTCATGAAAGAGAAAAAAAAATGGATAGACCATAAATTCAGTCCACACTATCAAATTTTATGGGACAAATTTATGCGATGTGTCAGTATTTATGCATGATGATGTTATACACCCAAATATTACACATATACACATTTATTTTGTTAAATTGATAAAGTGTTAATTCATAAAGGTTTAGAAATATAAAATTGAAATTATATTTATGATATTATTGTTATGATTTTGTACTCTATCATAATTATCATTACACCCATCTTTTATTTAATAGGGAAGATGTTGCTGCAGAATTCCATGATGCACATGAGTTCCCTGTGGAAGCACAAATCTCAAAGTGCCCGGAGTGCCAGCTGGTGTTTCCACCCTCTTTTTCCGAGCAGAAGTTTTTCGAGCATCTTTCCACACATGCTTTTAAGCGATGTCCAATGTGTGATTTTGCCTGCTCACCAGATACAAGCCAAGAGGTTTTTGAAGAGCATGTACAGGGACACTTTAGAAACTAAGCAATGTATGTGTTCTTATAGGGAAGTTGTTGGTCTATAACAATGGAGAATTTCAATTTCAATGTATACTTTCTTTAGTGAATTTGTCTTTTAGTTATTGTTCTGAATTCATATAAACTAACACATTGTTTTAAGATATCCATTAGAAAATTGTAATAATGTATCAAATTACTGAGGATAAATACATCTTTTCATTCATTCTGTCTGTTAGTTAAGTCTGTATATCATGCTTAAAGAAAGCGTGGGTAAATATGAATGGTAGTATAAAAATATATTTAGTAACAACAGCCAGCAATCAAAATTAAATTATTTTGTGATGTAACAAAGTAATAATGTGATAAATGTGCATAAATCCACATTCAAATTCCTTATTTTATTGTAAGTTTCAGCAGTTGTGCTATTTGAATGGAACATTTCACACAAGTCAAAAATAAAAATTTCTTTAAAATTGCTTTAAATATGATAAAAAGTATATGAAACAGGATCAACATGAATTAATAGTTTGCTTTAATTTCTTGTTATAAATAAATAAATAAATATTAATTCATATTTTACCAGCCATTACCATCAATTTACTCAATGACAGAAAATAACTGATAAGCATAAAATTTGTGAATTTAATATTTTGTTTAAAGCTTTTACTGTATTAGCAAAACTGTAATATATAATATACAGCAATTTCCAATTTAATTTTACTCCAAACAATGAGGAACCAATTTGCACTGGTTAAAAGTATTACATAAAGTTCCAATGCTTTACCACTAACATTTAAGAAACACTCAATACTTCAGTGGTAAATTGTAACTGGGTTTTTTCTAGTTTCTTTTACAATCCAGTCTGATCATGATGAACAGCATTGGAAGTTGTATTGTTTTTCATAAGCACTATTATATGCAGCATTAGCTGCTAATATTTCCCAGTTGTTCACTTTATTTGTTATAAATTTCAGGCTCATTTTTCCTTTCATTTTTGTGTCCAATGACAGACATATTACATATTATTATGTTGAAGCCCTCTGTAGTAACATTTAGTGTTAACTGTTATATTACACTGGCGACTTAATTTTAATGCAATCAATTCCATTGATGAATTTAAATCAAATGTATATAATTAAAGATGACAAAATATAATCTGTTTATAATATACAAAGCTTATGCATTCATCAGTGTTAAAATCTTATTTTAAAATTTTTAACTTAAAAAATATAAATATTTAGCTTTTTTTTTTTAGTTTTTACTTATACTAAAGCTTGATGCAACAATTATCTACAAAATTAAGATGTACTGACATATGAAGAGACTCAACATTATATAATCAGATTTTAAACATAAGAATTAGTAAGAATTTGATTTTGTCTATATTTACAATTTTGTGATCTGCTCAATAAAACAAAATCATTTTTTCCAGATCTTAAATTATTTTTCTGCAAATAAATTCATGCATAGATTATTAAGTTTTTCTTTTTAAAAACCTGATTATGTCATCTATAATACATTTGCAGAGAGAAATAATTACTTGTTGTGTGGGGTAAGCAAACAATGCTTTGTTTATCTCAACTCTTAGAAATGCTGTTTGTCAAAAGAACGTTATGGTTATGCTTTAAAAATTGAGTGATGTAGGATTGAGTTGAGAAAGGTTATAAGGATGTAGTGTAAGAACAGATTGAACGATATGTAATTTGAAAAGTAGAAATAAATATATAAAAATTTAAGTTCTGTTTTTTGTTTAAATGTTTTCATTGTGTAAAACACTATTCAATTGTTTATTGTCAATTATGCAAAACGCAGTGTTTTCGAAACCTTTGGATAATATTATGATTATTGGTTCCTATGAGTAAAGACGTAGATAGAGAGCATTGGGATTGTCCTGAAGGTAGTTGGTGTGGGTATGCGGGTGTGTGAAAAAAAAACTGCACACGCATTTGTTCTGTGATTTGTTTTTGGTGTTTAATTAGTTTTGAACATTTATTGATCCCTATTTTGCAATACTGTAGTTTTCCAGAGTGTCAGCCAAACCTAACAACTGGCCAGAAATACGCGCTTGACTCACAAACCCAGGTCACTGCATGACATTTGCTTTTTTTTTCTTTTTATGGAGAATTAACAAAATATACATCGGCGTTTGCTGGGGTATAGGGGATGCTGTTGAAGACTATTGTAAAGGAGGTCTTTCTGATTCACAGCCAGTGGCCTAAATCTACAAATTTCTTTAAAAAACTAGGTTTTTCAAAAAAAGAGAAAAAAAATGCACGAAAAGATTAAAAGAGAATAAACTGAAAGAAGCCTTGGTTTATGGATACACTTGTGAAAAGTATGTCTGTTAATGCTGAAATTCAATATTTTGATTACAGTTGTCGACGATTTAATTTCTCTCTTCGAAAAACAACCATATGGTTAAGCAAAAGGGTACTGAAAAACACTTGAGAGGCTAACTCAAACATAGTGAGTCTTATTTGAGACGAATAAATAGAAAAGTGTTGCATTTTTAAAATACAATATATTTTGATGGATTTTTTTTTCTATTGCTTAACAAAATTTTTAGTAAAGGCGTCTGCTGGAACGCTCTTGAGCTCTACTCCCATACGCCATGCTCTTATATGCATTGTTGCGTACCTCACTCTAGTTCGCTACCCCTAAACAAATGTTTTACACAAAGCCTTCAGGCTGATTTATTTATTTATTTATTTATTGTTGGTGGTTTTATAGTGGTGAAACTACATCAAACAGGCAAAGGTAAAGAAAGAGTTGGATTACTGATGGTCTTGGTCAGAGTCAGGAAGGAGTGCACAAACCTAATGCTAACATTATAAGACACGAAGTCATCACTTGAACTACATCTTTGTCACGGTTTTAGTGTAAAACTCCAAGGAACCACCACAATGTTCGAAATACTTTATTCCAGTGGAGTCATTCTGATGGTGATTTCGGCAGAGACCTTATTCGGTTTCTAAAAATGTGTCCTGCACTTTAAGCTGCCAACGACTTGTAATTCTCATCTGAAAAATGGTCCGGTACCGTTACAACCACGCGTATTCCAGCCCTCCAGCCAAATCGCAATAAGAGCAGCAGCGATTAGAATTGAACCAGAGTGGCAAAAGATTTGAATGGATTTCCATCCACAGTTTAGTGCACACGCAAATTTACTATCACTTGATTAATGTAACGAGTACTGTACTCAATTCTTGATATTTTAAAATCAAATTTATAGGCTTAACAGGCGATATTAAATAATATGATTGGAACTTAGATTGATTGTAGACCTTTTGTTGATGACTTTTGTCTTTTCTAGATACATTTTATTTGTATATGGACAATTTATATATGATATTAAATCAATGTCTTAAAAATTTTAGCCTAACGTGATACCCTAGCTGTTTTAAGTCACGCTGTACCTGTGAATGCTCTTTTCATAGGCCTAAAAAAGTTGGGGAATTATTTTCTAATAGCGTATTTTCATACGCCATCAAAACTATTGTAAATGGGTACATTGCAAATGTCATGATCTCACAACCAATACGTGTGAAAATTTCTCTACCATATTTAGGAAGATTTTCGATGCTATGTTAATATTAGAAAAAGATCAAAGATGTACAAGTAGCATATATGATCACAATATCTGCGTTAGTATTCACAAGAGACCTGCTCCATTTACAGATGAATTCAGAGGTATAATAGCTTCAGGCAGATAGAGTGCAGCTCTGAAGGTACCTAAACCCTAGCTTGCTCTGTCATTAGGCCTGTCACGCCAAAATTGGTCCGGGCCAAAAAAACGTCCGGCGGACAGATTTTGGCAGCCAAAATCGGTCCGCCGGACTACTAAAATCGGTCCTCTAGCCGCTAAAGCCGGTCCCCACTTGGATAAAATTGGTCCGCGTCGGACTGGCCACCTCACTTTGTATCTCGACTATGCTCGTAGGGTATGATTGCTTTTCCATTGGAGTGGAGGAAAGTAATTTATGCTTCTCCCACACTCGCAAAGTCTTTTGCAGTGACAGAATTGATCCAACACGATTTAAGACCACATATCGTTTAACTTCTTTTCGTACTTTTACACCAAACGGTATACTAAGCGCGCGCGCGAAGCTTTACTTAATTTCACCTCACACATAAATAAAAACATATAATGAAAGATAACATATTTACCTATCATTTGATTCAAAAATATATATAACAACGTTATTAATATACAAGTTATAACTACTAAATAGACCCCGGACCGATATAGGCTTGGACTAAGTTGGCAGGTAATTTTAAGACAAAATGGGTCCGATGTGGACCGATTTTGGCCCCGGACCAAATTTTTCCTGACACTTCTGTGGATATCAGAATGTAACCTACATCATTTTGAACTTTTTATCTTAGAAACAACATTCTATATGTATCTCAGCTGCCTACAAATAGGCCTAGGTAATTCAATAGAAGGGCGTTCGTCTCGGGAAATTAAAGGCTTTATCTGGGGCATCGATATTGTACGCTTCACGCTCCCATTTAATGCTAGGCATACACGTACGTACATTGCAAATGTTTATATTTTTAAATTAAAAACCTAATGAGAGGATATTGATGATGTGATGATGATGATGATGATAATGATGATGATGACAACAACAACAATAATAAACACAACAATAATAATAAAACAAAATGTAATAAATAAAAAGGCAAATTAAATAGTAAAAGAAGTTTTTTAGGCAGTCCTTAAACGTAGTCAAGGACGTTGACTCCCTGGAGAATAATAGGAGCAGGATCCATAATCATTTACCTTTAACTTCACTGACTGTCTGCGACTATAGTTCACAGAAAATGTAATAAGTATTCAAATGCATGTTTCTTTGTATTAAATATTATTAGAAAGAATGAAAACATATCATTCTAATTACTTTAGATTAGAATTTCCAATTAGTTATTAATGCAACAAACAGAAAACAAAAGGAAGCGAACATGAATTACCTCAATTGGAGCAATTACTAACTATGAGTAATACTGCGAATTGTTGATTTATAAATGCTTTGTTTAGTACGTAATATCGATTACGGTACTGCAAGTTACTTGAATAAAATGAAATTCACATTGACAGTCAATTGAAGCAATTGCCAACTATAGTAATATACTCTGCGAATTGTTCATTTATAAATGCTTGTTTAGTACGTGATTACGGTACTCAACCTTGAATAAAATGAAATTTACATTGACGATGACAGTCATTTGGTAAAGACATGGAGAAACGCACAACGCGGATTTTGATGTGTTTAGTGCTCTTTGAATTCATATTAGAAGCATTGAGTAAGTAATTATATTTATTCTATATTATTATTATTATTATTATTATTACTAATCTTATTATATTATTCAACATTCTTAAAAGCATAATAATAATATTTCTAATCTTATTATTGAACATTCTTAAAATCATAATAATAATAATAATAATAATAATAATATTATTATTATTATTATTATTATTATTAATATTATTGGGCATAATACACTAAATTATTTCACTGCTCCGTTCTTCGACACTTTCAAACCATGTTAAAGGCTCGCTTGAACAGAACTAGTGAAAATTACATCTAGCTAGTCTATCCTACAGTGATAATAAATAGAGGGTTTGATTGCTAGAAAACTAAACAATGAGAAAAATAGGCTCCCAGCGGAAGCTTGTGTCTATACTGCCTTATACAGGAGTTTTTGTTTTTGAGTTTAATTTCATGTTCTTCAATATGCAGATGTGTGTCTTATTGTAGTGTATCTGGATTTTTCATGAACATTTTCTTTCATAACAATATTCTGTATACATTATATTACACTAAAACATGATTCAATTCTATTCTATTCAATTTATTTTATTGCCGCATACGTCATTATAGGCATCCACACAACATAGCATAAGCCTATACATGGTTAAATGCAATGATAATAATATTATGTGGGGGTAGTAACAAAATAATGCAAGACCTTTATCTATAAACAAACGTTATTTTAGAATATTCAGTGAGCAATTCACTGAGTTTTCCTCTCGAAGTCGCTGAGCGCGTGTATCCTAATTCCTGGAAAATTTGGGCCTTTATTCGGAGAACATATATTCATCCGAGTTATTTAGAAGTGCGTGTCATCACTGCAAAGAAGGAGACAGGTCAATTACTGATGAGTTAGTTCAAAATAAAAAAAAAGGCTGAAAATGAACATACATAAGATTCAAATATGAATGTAAAGCAATAAAGTGGTGGGCATTTACAGGTGTACATGTTAACTTCGAACATATATATGTGGATTTACCCTGGGAAATGTTTTTTTAATAATGGGATACGACATACAATGTAATTTCTGAATGAAGTGTCGGATACTTTTACCCTGGGACAAAATAGCATGCCTTGGTGTTTTATATTGAAATTAAATCTGGACTTAACGTAGCAAATCATGGTTAGCAGGCCATGGCACACAGGTATTTAGCATGGTCCTACAACAAGGTAGCCTAAGCAAGGCCTAATAATTCAGTAAAGTAAATTACTAATTCGAAATTTCGAATTACTAATTCGAAATTTCGAATTACTAATTCGTTATTTCGAATTACTAATTCGTAATTTTGAATTACTAATTCGTAATTTCGAATTACTAATTCGTAATTTCGAATTACTAATCCGTTATTTCGAATTACTAATTCGTTATTTCGAATTACTAATTCGTTATTTCGAATTACTAATTCGTTATTTCGAATTAATAATTCGTTATTTCGAATTACTAATTCGTTATTTCGAATTACTAACTCGTAATTTCGAATTACTAACTCGTAATTTCGAATTAATAATTTATAATTTCGAATTAATAGTTTGTAATTACGAATTATTAGCTCAACTTATTTGAGGCAACTTGCTGAGGCGGATATCGGCCAGGAGGGGCGCAGCTGTCGCCCCACCCCTTAGTCTCCTATATACGGTCCACTAAAAAAAAATAAAGAAAATAAAGGAAGGAGGGAAAAACTATTGATGAAAGTGCAACAACAGTTACGATAATTTTATCCCTGTTAATCTGACCATTTGCGAATCTGAGGGGTGGGGGAGGTCAGGGGTTCCTTGAGCAAAAAAGAAGAAAATTCGCATAATATATATATATGCCTATATATATGTATATATAGGCCTATGTATAAATATATATATATGTATATATATATAAATCAATAAAGAAAAGTAATATATATATATATATAAGGCATGTTGTGGCGAAATTGTTAAGTTGTAGCACAGTCCAGTATTTAGTAAATGAGCTATAAAATATGGGAGTTTAAAAAATTTCAAAAAAATCCAAATTTGTTTTTCACTAATAGATCAACAGGTTAATGTCTTATTAATCATGTCCCCAAAGTATTAGTTCTGGAAGTGGTTAACAAATTATTTATTTAACGTTATTTTTCATAGTTCATTCTATTAAACAATGTATGCACAAATAACTTTGAAAGGCAATTACTCAAAATCCTGTTTATCTTGACTCAAAGAGTACTGTGCTTTCACTTTCTAATAACTTAGGCTTGTAATGTCAAATTTCAATGAATGACCCCCCTAATTTTAAAGATCATATACTCAGGTATCTAAAAATACCAATAACTTGAATTTCAATTTTTGCTACAACTTAGCCATTTTGCCACAACATGCCTCATATATATAATAACACAAAGCGTAAATATATTGCCAATATTTATTTGAAATAATACCCTTCGAGCATAGCTCTTCAGAAATTTATAAGTACAAAAGACATAAGGTAAAAGCATAGTATGGTTTGCTATGTCAGAAATTGGGCTCCAGTTAGATTTTTTGCGCCAAAATGGATTTTATTGGCTAACTTTGTCATTTTTGGTGTGCTGAATTCAAAAGTTAGGTGCCATTTTTATCCATGTCATCAGCTGCCATTATGAATTTAAAGATGGTGAATGTTCTTTCATTGCATGTTTTCACTCATTCTTCTTTTATCATCTTGTATATTTTATTGTAACACATGTCAATTAATGAAAATAAATGTTAGTTTGAATTGAATTGAATAATTTTAGTCTTTAAAAATACGGGTAATGTAGTCATTTTGCTTGATATCCAAGAAACCGCTATATCCACGTAAGCATAAGATGGTTATATGCTTGTAATGATATATTGTTTGAAGGTTTGCATGGCGAAGTAAAAACATATATTATTGTTTGCGACAGATAGTTCTGAAAAGAACTGTTGTTGTTCGTTGAGATAATTATGTTTCGATTGAGTTACTTCAATCGTCTTCAGAAGAATAATATCTGTATAAATTTTTTAAAAAAATGAAATACTTACATGTTTTTTTTGGGGGGGGGGTGGGGGGTGAGACATGCTGCTGACTGGTTGAAACCATGACATGGTGTTGCAGATTGTCTTTTAAAACCAAATTATTCAAAACCTAAACGGAGGGAAATCTTTTTATTTAATAAAGCGAATTGGGAAAACATACACATTGACATGTCAAACCTTAGCGATAAAATTACTGGTTCCATAAAGCCCATTGAGGAAACCTGGGAAATCTTTACGTGGGATTTATCATGGGTAAATAAAGGGTTAGAAAAATAAACAAACATGATCCTGCCAACTACAGGCCCATATCTCTTACCAGCTGCACATGTAAACTTATGGAACATATTATATGTCGTCATCTTTTTTGAACATCTTTACAAACACAAAATCCTCACTGACATTCAACATGGTTTTCATGCTGGTCATTCATGTGAGTCCCAAGTCATCATCACCACAAACGGCATCCTTAAAAACCTTGACTAAAAAATAATTTTAGAAAACAGACTTCATCACTCTTATAACTTTAGCAAGGCATCTGATTGCGTACCCTACACTCTTCTTCATCCCTTAAAAAAATATGGCATTGATGGACAAATCTTATGCTGGATCAAATATTTAATCACTGAAAGATCCCAACGAGTTCTTGTGTGGATGGTAAGTCTTCCTCATACACAACAGGGCACTGTGCTTCGTCCTACCGTGTTCATATGTTTTATAAAGTCTTGATCCTGAAAATATAAAATCTTTTATCCATCGCTACACTGACGACTGTGTAAGATTTTGTCTTTTGGGGCCACCAAACAATCTAATTGACTTGGTTTATACCTGGGGAATGTGATTTAACAAGAGAAAATGCTTTGTCCTTTCCTTTTATTGTAGTAAAACCCCTAGTATATATCTTTTATTCCATGATACAGACACCTCTTCAACATGTGAACCACACTAAATGCCTAGGTATTGAATTCCCAAATATGAATTGGAACATCCACATTAGCACAATTACAAATCAAGCCAATTCAACATTAGGCTTCCTAAAACATAATTTCAAAACGGTCCCCAAAAGTCAAAAGCATTGGCATATTCATTACCCTTATTGGGCCAAAGCTTGAATATTGCGCTACCCTACCAAAAACAATAGATTTGTCCAAAATGACTACCGCAGTTGCAGCAGTGTCATATTCATAATTAACATCCTCGGCTGGTCATCTTTTGAAAACTGCTGTAAACAGCTACGAGATATTCTTCTTCATAAAATTATAAATAAACTTGTTTCCATAACATCTGCCGACTTCACTGTTCTGGCTCTACCCGAGCAGCTTATCTCAAGAAATTAAGTACATTAATAGCCCACACTGACATTTATTTTTTATCTTTTCCTGACCCATCCATTAAACTTGCCTTTATATGAACTTAGGAATTCCATCTCTAATATTTTCAAATAATTCTTTTCATAGATTATTTTCATAGATTAACTGTCAGATCAAGAATTATTTCTTGCCATTGGTATCCATGTAATCCAGTGCTATCATATCTCGTGAATATAATTTTTATTTATTTATTTATTTTTATTGGCTTCTTTTTTTTCACATCTTATTAAAATTGGTCCGCATTTACTATCTGGTTGTGTATGTCTAGTTAAAACTGTCCTTTTAAAATAATGAAAAAGTAATTAAAATATTAAAATATGAATCCATAAAAAATATAAATCCATGGAAAGAAATAA